>NW_015386664.1:852062-853327 GCF_001527695.2 Protobothrops mucrosquamatus | reverse complement strand
AAGGATGTAGAGCTGACTGAACAATTGCACCCACTGACTATATATCAATGACTCTGTCAAGTGGGAGGAGGTGATAAATGGCACATTGCAATACTCAGCTCTAGTCCCTGTGCTGTCCTATGTATTTATAAATTACTTGGATGAGAGCTTTTAAAATAGGGCTATACATTTGCTGAAGGGAAAGAGATGGGGAGGGGGGTGGGGTAGCAAGTACTTGATAAAACAATATCAAATTGCAGGAAGTCCTTGACAAGCGGGAAACCAGCAAGATAAATGTCATCATGGGTTAATATGCAAAGTACTGCATCTAGTTGTAGAAAAAATCAAAGGCATGGGTTTAAGATACAGGAACATACAGGCAGCAGTACATGTGAAAAGATCTGAGTATCCTGGTGGATTGCATACTAAACATGAATCAACACAAACTGTAGCTGCATCAACAGTAGTACCATATGCTTCTCTTCATTCTGTTTGTTTCACCACATCTAAAATATGACTTCCAATTTTGGGCACTGTGTTTGGAAAGAACATTGACTAACTTGACCAGAAGTTAGCTGTCATGGTTCCAACAGATGAAACTCTTCCAAGAACTTCGAGGTATTATTTACTTTAAAGAATCTTTATTCGAGAAGCATAACATCAGCACTACCATAATCGAAGCCAAAAACTGAATTCCCTCCCTTGAGCACATAGTATCAAAGCACAATTCCCTCCTCCAATTAACAGTCATAAATCACATTCCCCAATTAGTTTAAAGCATTGGTTTTCCCTCCAGCTCTCCAGCCCACCAATTCTTATCATCTCTTATTTCAACAACCTTGATTCTCACACTAGGTTCAGTATTATTATGTCTAGCTGAACTCTCATGCACATTCCCTCCCTCCCCAGCATCATCTAACTGTAAAAGCAAAAAGAAGAAAATGGCTACATCTCTATCTGTTGTCAAAGCAAAAACATCCGATGTTAGCAGTGTTGACATTAGCAAGATAAAGATCCTGAAAGGGAAAGTTAGCATATCCAGAAATTAGCAATCAAGATAAAGGTCCTGAAAGGGGGAAAATTACAGAATGATATAGCGATCCTTAGTAAGGTGGGTAACTTGAAATGGCTGAGTAAATACAAGCGTACTTTTCAAGTAGACAGCTATTTGAAGTTACAACTGCCAAAACACCTTAGGGAGGTATTTACGCGAGCGAGATTCGAACAGCTTGACACAATGGTCAGATATGGGAGATTCCATTCTATACCTTACAATGAGCGTCTCT
>NW_015386664.1:803391-851521 GCF_001527695.2 Protobothrops mucrosquamatus | reverse complement strand
TACTCTATTTTAACTTCATTTTAGACTGTATTTTACTCCAATTTCATCTTAAGTCATATATTATTCTAGTTCCATTTTAAACTGTATTTTATCAAATTTTATTTTAAATTGCTTTTATTAGACTTTGGTAATGATTTGTTATTGGAACTTTGCACTTTGATATGGCCCAAGGGCTAATCAATAAAGATTATTATTATTACAGAATGGTTAGAAGGATTGGCTATCTTTAACCTATAGAAGAAAAGATTGTGGGGAGGCTTGACAATTGTTTGCATGATGGGCTGTCATGTAGAAGACTCAATTGTTCTGAGTTGTTTTAGAAGACTGGACAAGAAACAGTGGTTTAAATTACAAAGAACTAGATTTTGGTTAGATATCAGAAAAAAAAATCCCAAAGGAGCTGTTCAGTAATGGAACAGATTACAGGTAGTCAATTTACCAGAACAATTGGGACCCCAATTTTCATTGCTAAGCAAGGTGATTGTTAAGTGAGCTGCACCCAATTTTACAACCTTTTTTTCCATGATTGTTAGGCCAATTTTTAAGTGAAATGCTGGTCATTAACCAAATCATATTTCCCCCCATTAATTTGCTTATTGTAAATCAGTGGGAAGGTTGCAAATGGTAACCCCATGACCCTAGATGGCTGTAACCATTGTAAATAATGCTGGTTTTGATCACATGGCTGTGGGGATGCTGCAATGATTTTAAGTGAGAGTACCGGTTGTACGTCACATTTCTCAGTGCAATTGTAACTTTTAATGGTCACTAAACAAGTGGTTGTAAGCAGTGGTGGGATTCAAATATGTGAACAACCGGTTCTCTGTGTGGATGCTATTTCCGGAAGTCCATTCTGGACTTGGGCAACAAAAAATTAGCTACCGGTTCTGCCGAAGTGGTGCGAACTATCATCTATCTGTAACTCAGAAGCTGTTGGACTCTCCTTCACTGGAGGGGTTTAAACAGGCTGAATGGTAATTCATTGGTAATATGTAGTAGTGGAATACTTCCATTGCACTGGAAAACCAGCAGGTTGGAAATTTGAAATGTTGAGTCCTGACACTTGAGGATATATACGAGACATCTCTTGCTGCTAATAAAAGGCATTCTAATATGTGACTATCTGCAATCAGTATGAAGCCAGTTTATAATAGTGGCAAAACATGTGATAAACTCAATGGACACAAAGTTAAGACAGAGTTATCCTTGCCACAGCCTGTTCCAGTATAATCTGTGTTCCCCTCTTCAAACTCAGATGTCTAACAATTGCAGAGAGGTATGGATTTTTGGAGGAGGCATTGTACTTCAAAACATAAAAAAAAAATATGAGACAATTGTTTCTGTAGAAGTATTGGGATTTACCCTCCAAACAATTTCAGAGATCACAGAGAGAGGGAAATCTTGGTAGATTTGAGGTTCCCGATGCATGACAAAAGCATCATGTCATACATTTTGTCTCTTTCAGGCATGCATGTAACGTCATGATGTTTCAATAAAAGTGTGGCTTATGTTGCAATTCTGCTTTTATCCTTCTTTTATTCTTTGCTGTCCCCAAGGATGTCTCTGCAAAGCCAGGATAGCTAACCAATGTAATGACATAGCATGACTTTGAGCCTAGGGAAGCCTTACCCATTCTACAAAATATATAGGCAAATTCCTAAACAGAAACAAACTGAAATGCAAGTCCCTTAATTTTCTCTGTGTGTTTTTTTTTAAAAGAAAAGGCTATCCAAATAAGTTTAGGGATCCTCCCTCCCTCCCTCTCTCCTCAAATAATAGTGTGTAGCCCAGACATTTCTGTTTGTATGCATTACTAGAAGATTGAAATAGTGCATCTGCTTCTTTCTGGTTTGACAATTTTTAAAAAAAATCTTTAATATTGTCCTTAATTTTATAGCAGCAATTCTCAGATGCCACCATTAAGATTGTCCCCTGGGGCTTTTCATTGCACCTCCCCATTCCTTGAGCCACATATCTATTTCTGTTAAGAAAATCTACAGTGATATTAGCTAAATGGCGTCTGTTTAGAGCTAAGTGTTTAGGGTGGATTTTCCAGGATACATACCTCCCTCCTCCCCCACCCCAAACAGTGGGACAGTACTTCTGTTAGTTATGAGAAACTTGCACTGACTTTTCCATACATGTGCCCACAATTTCAGATAACACATTTACAACTTATAGAAACAATTAACATACCATCAGAACTTATCCAGTGCCTTGACAATTTACTTCCTATGGTTCCATGAACTATTTTGGCTTCATGTTATGATTTTCCTTCCTGTTTCCTTTTCTTCCTATGCCTTTTTTGCCCCAAAGCAAATCTTGCAGTGGTCATTAGGACTTTTCTTTACTGCATGCAATTCCCACATGATTTTCCTCATCCTCTTTCCCAAAAAGCTACTACTCAATTCTACCTTTCTAATGCACTGCCCATACCAACCCCATTATGCATTAGAGCCGTGGTGGCGAACCTATGGCACTGGTGCCACAGGTGGCACGCAGAGCCCTCTCTGCGGGCACGCGCGCCGTCGCCCCAGTCCTAGGCCTTCAGCTGGGTTTTATAAAACCTTTTCGCTTTAGGCCTCCGCCGCTGTGTGCAAAAAAAAAAAAAAAAGTTCAATCAATCAGTCAATTTCAACTTCTTGCGGGGGAAAAAAAAATCTCATAAAGTTGGAATTGATTGATTGAACTTTTTAGTCCCACCCAGTCTGCCGTTACCACCACAGCCACGCCCACCCAATTGGCCACACCCACCCAATGGGCCACGCCCACCTGGCACCCAACGATACATAAGTGGGTTTTGGGTTGCAGTTTGGGCACTCAGTCTCTAAAAGGTTCGCCATCACTGCATTAGAGGAAAACATTCTGGCATTTTGCACTGTGGCTTCCGAAGGGTGAATAACAAACAGCAAGCCTATGCTGAAGGGCAACAAGTCACACAGGACCAGGAGATGTGTCTCAACTTTCAACACTTTCATCTGAAGTAAGGACCTTAGGGAGATACGTAGAACTTGTCTGCCTTGGCAGTTCTCCTTTGCAGTGCTAGTGATACAACTAGAAGCAGCTATTACCCAAGGGGACTTCTCTTATATGACTTTCCATATATCAAAATAAATATTAATATTAATATCCTGGATATTAGTGTACGATTGCTATCTGATAAGTGAAATTTTGCATCACATGAGATTAGAATAGGCAGTTCTCTAAGAAAGGGGTCCTCAACCTTGGCAACCTTAAGACTTGTGGACTTCAACTCCCAGAATTCCCCAGCCAGCCATGCTGGCTGGGGAATTCTGGGAGTTGAAGTCCACAGGTCTTAAAGTTGCCAAGGTTGGGGACCCCTGCTCTAAGAGACAACAAACTCATGAAGCATTGAACAAATCAGTCCAGAGTTCTCACTTGAGGCACAAATGACTAGGTTCAAATTATCCTATTTCAGACATGTTATGCAAAAACCCAATTCTCTGGAGAATATTGGGAAAGGTGGAAAAAAAGAAGAGATGACCAGCAGCAAAGAGGAAAGACTCAGAGTGGCAATAAATGTACAGTTGGGAGACCTGAAAGAACAGGTTAAGGATAGATCATCATGGAGAAGATCTATTTATTTGGTCTCTAGAAGTCAAAAATGATTGGATAGCACACAATCAATTATTGCTTGGTCCAAATTCAGTGATTTTTTCAACTGGAAGTATTTACTATCTGGTTAGATGCCAATAACTACAGAAAAAAAATGAAGAAGCACTCCTAGTTTATTGGTAGGATTTGATGATGGAATTCCTGATCTCTGATGAACATCTATTATTAGGGATTTAAATGTTATTTTTTTAAAAATATATATCCTTATATGCTGCCCAGAGTCTTTGACAAGCAAGCAGCTCTATACATTTTCATTACAAATAAATACATGCAGCCCAGTGTTTGCAGTGAAGCAAATGATAATATGAAAGATAAAGAAACAGGATCTTTGCTATCCAGAGATAGCAAAAGCATTTGGAACCAGCATGGCAGGGAGTGGGGGCATCCCCAGGATGGGTCAACAATGTCTAGTAGTGTAACTGGGCAATTGGAGCCACCTCCCTTTTTTAACATGTGCTACACACATTGCATGCATTCAAAAGGGGGCAAGACTTTGATTTCCCCAATTGCACCTATTGGTTTGGCATGACTTTCCTTGAAAGCATCTCTGATGGGAAGTCCCACCAATACTAACATAAAATTGTCTCATGAACAGGAAGTAAAGATGGTTGAGTATGTCTGCAAATAATTCCAGCATCCCCTGCCAATGCAGAGGATGAAGAGCTAGAAAATTTGATTCAAAAAGAATCACCCAGTGAATTTGGCTAGAAGGTGAATTGTTGCAGAACCAAAGGAGAGAAGATGGAAGCTTGGGGGCCTAGCCAGAAAACAGGAGACAGGAAATGAGCAATATGCAATTCTGTCCAAAAACAAATTACCAAATTGCCATGGATGGAGGGTGGGTTTTGGCTTGAGTTAGGACGGGAGTGGGCTTTAGAGCTGGTCTGCACCCCTTCTACTGGTGGAAGGTTTGGCAGCAGGTGGAAGAGAGTAAATTCCGTAAGAGTTTGCTAAGTCTGTGCTCCGGTGAGTGTTTGGTTAGGGTGATAAGGGCAGGCATCCGCCATACAAGAGGCTACAATAATACAGTGATGCGAACGTATTTAAAATGCTGGTTATCCAGGCAGGAACTAACAGCAACAGTTAGCAGAGAGGATGGGCAGTTCCCATTCCAAAATCAAACCTGCAGTCCGAACGAAGTGGATCCAGATAAGCAGCATCACTCAGAAAAACTATCCAGATGTTACGCAATCTGTCTCCTTCCAAAGGATGCCTCCAGATGTGAGGTGCTTCCACCCACACAATAAGCAGCCTTTTGCGGGGAAGGCTAGAGAGAAGGAATCCCGTGGCCATCTTGTGGCAATTACCCCGAAGTATGTATCCATCCAGCGCCAAGCCTTGTTTGCAACTGTCCACACTGTTTGCGGGTCAAGGAGAGGAGAGGAGAGTGATAGACGTCCCCGCCCCCAAAGGGTTAATTTGCTATATTCCTTCCAGACGGTTACGTTCGTCTTATTCCTAGACTTCCTGGTCTTCTTGGCGGAAATCCCCGCTCTTCGGCCAGCCGGGTCAGACTCCGTAACAGCGATGCTCATCGTTGCTTCCTCTCTTGCCTCCGCCGGAGTAGCGGCTTCGAAGTGCTCCGCAGCGCCCTCATCCATCACACGTCAGAAAGAGGCGGACAGAAGGAGGGGGACTACAGTTCCCAGCGCCCCAGGCTGGGCAGCCGCAGTGCGAGCCGTTACTCCCCCTCCCCGCCCGGTGTAGAGAAGCGCAGAGAATCGGGCTGGCGCTGATGAGAAAGAGGGGAAGAGCCGGGATCGGCGCGCAGCACCAGCGGCCCCGGTCTAGGCCAGGCGCGAGCGCGAAAGGCTTCGGGGGCCCATCGGGCGTGCTCGCTCCGCGGCGGCTGCGCTTATTGAGAGAGAGAGAAGTGACGCCGCTGCGCACCGGGAGGATGCGGGAGGCTGCGCTGTTGCTGGCCGGCGGCTGCCCTCCTCCTTTCCCGCCGTTGCTGCAGTGCTAGAGTCCTCCTTCGCTTTCTACCCTGCAGAAGAAGGGGCCATGTAACCGCCTTCCTCCGCCTCTTCCCAGCCCGGGATAGCTACCGATCCTCCCACCTCCCTCGTTCCGGAGCCCGCCCGCCCGCTGCGCTCTCCGGCCAAGGGCGCAACCATGAAGAAGCAATTCAACCGCATGCGGCAGCTGGCCAACCAGACAGTGGGCAGGTAAGGAGCCAGGAGCGGGGTGGCAGGGAGAGAAATACCCCTGGTGTCGGTTTGGAGCGCCCCTGGTGCACTGCGCCTGCCGGGGGGGGGGGAGCGTCCGTGCAGGACAAGTATTCTGCGGGGCGTGATGGTCAGTGGACTTTGCGATGACCTCCGTTTCCCCCCCCCTTTTAATTTCGCTAGTTAGTTACTTTGGGGTATCCTTTCCTGTGTATCCATTCCTCTTTGGGGTACCCTTTCTTTTGCATCCATTCCTTTCAAACCCAGCCTTGGCCCCCAATTCTCGATCATGGCTGCTGCTGTTCTAACCAGCCTACCGTGTTCCAGCTGGGGCACCTAGGTGTCTACTGGCTTCAAGTGGATAGCCAGCTGTCTTGCCTAATCTTTCTCCCACAGTCTTTGGCCTCTTGCATTGGCTTGCTTGTCAACAACTGCTGACAAGTCCACCAATTAACCAAACTCTTAACCAAAGGAACATTTAGCCTTTAGCTGATGTAGGCTCCCGCGAGTTAGGCAGTTTCTGAAACCGTGGCTCTTGATTTATAATATCTAGAGATGCCAATCCTGAGATGCCCTTTGTGTGTGTGGGGGGGGGGCAATTTTGACTTGTAGTAGCATACCTCCTCCTCCTCCTCCTCCTCCCCCAAGCAGTTCTTGAAATGGTTGGGTCAAGTCACCAGGTATTTCATTCAACGAGAGTGTTTACATCACTGTGAAAAGGGTGGGGAAATGTGAAATGCTAATTCTGTTTGGGTTTGGTTTTCTTTTAATATGCAGAGATAAAAGTCTGCAGGATTTGGGGAGGAGAGTTGTTTTAGTCTTGATATGCTTCCCGGGCAGCTGCCATGGCAGAGCCCCTTTCCAGCAATTGGTACCTTGCTTTGGGGCACTGGCACTGCAAGATTCTTTTTTAGCTGCTGGTGTGGCTGCCAGAATTAGACTCTGGTGGAAAAGAGCCAGGCAGGCTCTGATGTGCTGGCTTGGCTTGAGTCCAAAGTCTGGACTTGGCTTAGTGTGATTGCTCCTGCCAAACCTTTGAGAATTAGCCTATAATCTGTACAGAATCTGAACCCCTCTTCCCTCCCACCCCAAGAGGCATGAAGAAGATGAAGAGTCCGTCAGGATAGGGTGGAGCTGAGCGGTGATTAGAGGATGTTGTTTCCCAGAAAAAAAATAATACCTCAGACAATCTCTCTGGGCTTTGCTTCCTATAAATTTTGCAGACAGGTCTTAATGGCAGAAATCACAGAAAAATCATAGCGCTTTGCTTGCATTTAGTTGTCCAGATGGACAGTCCATCATTTATTCATGTTAGTCTATCAGACCGATAGGCTTCCATTTTTACATTCCTGATTCCTCCTGGTAACAGCTGGAGACCATCTTTATATTTCTTGTCTGAGCAGATAACAATGAATGATGCTTTTTCTTGCAAGCTTGGGCAAGGGCTAGTGGAGCAGCTTGCAGGATTAAGGATGCTTTTATCCCGTCTTCCTTTGATAAACGTAGATGGCCATTTTGCTATGTTTCCTTTTTTTTTTTTTTTTTTTACAGCTGGTTCAAACTCAAAATTCTAAGCTTGGTTTTAATTGCAATCCCAGAAATGGCCCTGCTGTGCAGCTAGCTTTTGATCCATGTGGCTAAAGCGATTCTTCTGTATGCACCCCAAGGAACATTTCATTTTCAGACCAGAGGGAAATTATGTCGTCCCTGCAACAAAAGAATGAGCTGTGCTTATTTTTCCTTCTTAACAGTCCATTTGCTTAAGATCAGTTTTCTGGAAGGGTCATTTGGCTCTGAAAGCAGACAGCTATTGAAGCAAGGGCATAAGTGTGTTTTGGTGGGGATGAGGAGTTGAGGGAGGTAGAGGCTTTGCTACTACTATTGGTAGGTCGTGGTATATATGAATGATGGCAACTAACTTGCTGAACAAATGACCTAGATTAGATACTATGGCAGGAGATGACTTGATCAGGGAGGGGACTGATGGGAACCGCAGGGTAACTATACATTACTCAGGGATATATGGAACCAAGTAATATGTTGCTATATAATCCATGTTGCTTGCTTTACAAATCAATTTGGGAACTTCAGGAATTCTGTCATAAAACAGAAATTTTCTAACATAGATTAGAGTAATTGCATGTTAATATTCTAGCTTTCGTGTTAATTACAAACATGCAGAAAGACATGTATGCCCGGTGATAGACCAAGATATATGGTGGTTTTCTACAATACCTGGCCTTTGCCTGACTTTTCAAAATGAGCAGCTGTTTTAGGTATATTTAGATAAGCTGCAATCAGTTGTAGTGATGCAAGTATCTGCAGAACCTGTGTGTATTTTGGTTCTCCCTTGTGTGTTAATCAGCCTTTTAAAAGCTGGAGTGGGTGGGGAGACGGAAAAAGTCTTATTTGAAAAGAATGGATCTGCTGATGTAACCTAGCATCCTGGTTTAGTTATTTTTGGGTTTCAGAATTGTTATGCAGGTCTTTTAAAATCATACTGTAGATTTAGAATTAATGGAGTTTGGAATTTGTTTTCTTAATTGTATACTTGAAAGAAAAACCCAATGCCTATAGTTTCCAGAATTATGCTTTCCTGAAACTTTTCTGTTACAGAATTACAGAAATTGCCAGGGAAACATGCCTTGATTCTTGGCTTCTAGGGACCTCATTTTGGTTATTATGAGAATACAGATCTTTGCAGATCCAGCTAGTCTTTTCAGATCTTAACCACTTATGAAGAAATGGAAATTATTGCACATAAATATCTGTTACTTTACTTTGAATAAATTATTAGAATACTACTACTTCTTAAATATGATTCCTTATCTTCCATTAGGGGCTGTACTGCCCCCTAGTTACCTTATCTGAAATCCATGAGTTTTAGATTTGTTTTTCCATGAAGTAGGATATACTGTATGGTAGATAACCTTATGCCCTGCAGTCTGTGATGTATATATATCATAAAGTAAGTGATGTGCCATAAAGCCACTTAGTTAATGCCCAGGAGAGAATGGGAAAATATTAGGGCGAGGCAAGATTGTTAAAGAAGGAGCAATGGTAGTGCTGATGACAGACATAGATCAAATTCCGGGTAATTCTGGTTAAGTGGTTTAAGTTTTATATGTTCTCCATGATATATAAATGAGATGCTTGGCCATGGAAAGATAAGTTTGTGTCGCCCTGAATTCTTTCCAAACCTGATTTAGGAAAGTCTGCAAGATAGGAGTTTACTATGGTGACAACGAGGTCCTTATCTTTGATATGTCTCTAAATGGGTCACATCTCAGCGGCTGGGATTTCTCAGAAATCTTTGGTTAACACATTAGAAAATCACATTTATGTTGGCTACAGCTTATTAGATGTGCTATAATAGCCTGCTAATACAGATACAAATGCTTGCCTTCAGACGTTGTCGGTGCTCCATCACTGGAATGGTATAAGTCGTCTACTTGAGCAGAGGGTTAGGAGGGTTAGAGCATAGTTATCAAACTCGCCGCGTCACGTGACATATTGTGACGTATCACAACTTTTTTCACATTGCCAGAGCTGAGGTGGGCGCAACAAGCCCACAGGCCAGCAGTTTGACATCCCTGGGTTAGAAGGTTAGAAGACCTCCAAGGTCCCTTCCAACTCTGTTATTCTGTTACATGTTATTCTATTACATTTTGAAACATCTATGTTTTATAAGCATTCACAATTATGTTGCTAATGGCTTAAGTTCTCCAGGAGAATGGCTATAGGTTGGCAGCCATATTAATTTTTGAAAATGGAATAAGAGTTTAATTTTTAGTTTGATGTTTTTTAAAAAAAATCTCATTATAAGTAAAGGTGTACCACCATTTTCATTTTTGTAAAGTATAAAGAATTAATATTTAGGTAAGATTTATTTTATTTACCTTAGTACAGGCACTGATTCAACAAACTTCATGTACAGAGACTGCACATATGTTGGATGATCAAATACTGGGGAGCAACAGCAAGAAGGATGGATAATGGTATCATTTTGGCTCCTGCAGATATAACATTGGATAAGTGATTTCTTTTTCCTTTGCTTGTTTCTAAAATGAATTCCTGAGTATTATTAAATGTGGTTAAGGCACACTTACTAGACTATTCATTGTTTGTGATTTGGGACCTTGATCGCCATAATCTGTGTTAGAAAAGATAAGAATTATGTCCCTGTTGATTTTCCTTGGTCTTTCTGTGGTTTCTTTTGTAAGTGGCTCTATGGGCTGTTATTGGTACTGTAGTCCTGTTCCTGCTTCTAGAGGCCCTCTTAAGATAACTTTTATGAAATGGATATGATTAACCATGGCATCTTCAGTTCAGATGCTGTTGTTTTTCCATGCTAAATACTTCGGGGCTCAAACATTTACAAAAACGCCTCCTGCCGTATCAGCTTGAAAGGCAGACAAACTTTTGAGAGGCTGGGGCTTTGGAAGCATTGGAATGCTTTTCCCAAGTGAGATGCATCCAGTGTAATTATTTTTTCCTTATCCTTGCTGACTTAAAACAATTTTCTCAAATGTGGCATTTTAATTGCTATGGGTTTTTTTTTTCTTCCAATCCAGTTGTCTTCTGTTCCATTTTATGTTATTGTTTGTTGCTTTGTTTGTCTAAATGGGGATTCCAGAAGGGGGACAGAGTAGAAGAGGTGCTGTCCTCCCCCAGCCGTCCAATTTGAATGGTATCTGCTGGTTTCTGTGGCTGGATCTAGAGTATTATTTAGTGTAGCCCATTGCAAATTTCTTGGAGGCATCAGACTTGCCGTTGTTAGATCCGGAGCCCTAAGGTTTTCTTCTGAGCCAGCCTAGAACTGTGTTCCCACTGAGAGTCAGAGAAATTGCTAAGGCCACAGGTTGTGAAGTATCTAGCTGCTGGAACTGTATTTACAGGCTGAAAGATAGCATTTAGGGGGAAGAAAAGCTAAGGGAGATTTGTGAAATGAAAAGTCTGAATCACACTAACTTTTGTCTTTAGCCAAGGCTGTTGCAGTACACATTTATAAAACATGAAGGGAGGGAAGCACAAAATGAATATAATAAAGTATAAGACATATTTCAATGAAACAGATAAATATTAGTTTTCAAACCAGATTATTTAGTGTATTATTCTCCTTAGTCACAAACTACTATGCCATACAGAAATCCCTATCTTGTTACAAGTTATTTGCCAATTTTGGAATTGTGATTAGCAGTGTATACCTTTTTTTTTTTGTCTCTGACACTTTGAAGTGCAGAGGCAAATTATGTGCCAGCAGCAAGTGGAATAATTATTTTATTCAGTTTGATGTCTCTGTATTTCTTCATTGGCAAATAACTTAAATAATTTTTAAACATTCCCTATAATAACTTACCTCCTCAAGTGGATGGTGAGTGTGACCTTCTAGTTGGCTTTTTGGATCATACACTTACCAATTTATTCAATAGTGCTTGGTCTCTCGTGCCGTCTGGCTAAATAAGGGGATTAGTAATAGGGATTAATTAATTAATCAAAGCAGTAGTGCTCAACTCAATGGTTCCTAGCAAAGATAACAATAACAGATTTTTTTTCAGAATTGTATTTATCAAATATTATATAGCCACCCATCTCATCAAAAGCAACCCTGAGCAGTTGAGCAACATCAAATAAAACAATAAATGCAGTATGATAACAATAAATAAAACAACCACAGATATAAAATGTAAAATCCATATTAATAAAAAAACCAAACATACCAAGAATTGCCTAAATCTTTCAAATTTTTGTCATAGTCACGTAATTTTGGTTGGGAATGCCAACATCTGTAGAGAAAAGAGGGAATGCCCTTGAGGAATATAGGAAGAAGAACTGCTAACGAGAGAATGGTCAGATAAAAGAGAACTATGTCCAGAGCAAGAATGTAATGTGAGTAGACATTTCAGACAAGTCCTGCCTAGTTCTTATGAAGATAAAGGGAGGGAAGTGGAAATGAATTCAGACTTGCAAGATATAGTTAGTATAGCTTTGCAATAAACATAATACTGACTTAGATGATGCTCGGTTCCTAGTCTGATCTGTCTTGAAAAATTGACAACATCTCGCAGGATTTTTTTTTTCTTGCAAAAATTGTGCTTATTTAACCTGGGGGTGTAGTGAAAGATATCTCAAAGAATCCCTATCCCGTGGTGCATGAAGATGCTGTGTTGCCAATTTCTTGCTTATGTGGTGATTCTCAAATGTTTTGGTGATATTTTAATGGTCTGCATAAAGAAAACCGTAAGAACCACTGGATTAAATGTTGTTAGAATGTATTGATTTTAACTGAATTCATAAGTACATTTGGTTTGTATCCATCTTTTTGTTGCATTCTTAGATGGAAGGACTGAACCACAAGAGAAATAGGGGAATGTTTGTGGCAGCAGATGCTGTGGTCATATGAGATTGAACACATTACATTTTTCCTAGTTCTCTTCTCTTTCACCTCCATTTCTGTTTTGGCTTCAGAAAAGCTTCCTCTATCATGTTGTCTAGGCGCCATCTATACGGCGAGCAGTCATCTAGGAAGCTGTGGATAATGGAGTGTGCGGGTGGAACAAAATCTCTTTCCTGAGGAGGAAAGAGACTGTTTTCAGGACTGAGTTTTCTTTCTATTATAAATCTCTTGTTTCCTAGAGTGGAGGGTGTTTCTCTGGCTTTAACAAAAATTTTCATTTATTCTTCAAATTGCTAGGTAAACTCTTCTGTAACAAGATCTTAGACAGCAGAGAATCAAAATAGACAAGCTTTCCATTTCTCTCCCTTTCTCGTTTTCATGGATTGGAATACATGTTCCTTCCTTCTCTTTTCTGTTGCCTTAGAATTTCCCTTTTATAAAATATGCAGAAAAAGGTTATGACTTGAACTAGCAAAGGACAGGATAAGGGAGGTAAAAGCATAGGAGAGAGTGAAATGGATTTATATCCTTCCAAAAGGAAGGTTCCAAAGAAGACATTTAATCTTTTTGGAAGGCTAGAATGTTTTTTTTCTATAACATACTTGTAAGAGAGAGAGTAGGGAACAGTGGCGACATCTCCATTGCATTCTCAGTCTTAACTAGAAATTACACTGATTGGATCTTTACCCAAACTCTGAATTTTTTAGTTGAATAAACTAAGCAGTGAAAAACATAATAAGTATTCTGGCAAGCTAACAGCTTGGCTGTCATCCTCTCTTTGTCTTAAGCTTCAGTCCTCTTGAAGATGAAACCTTGATGGGCATTAATAGGTAGCAGGTGATGCAATGCAGTGCTTTATCAGTACTCCTAAGGTGAGAAGTTATTGTGATGAGGACCAAGGATTGTGTAGTCCCATGGTCGATATATGCATTTCTTCATAGAAAGTTTCATCAGACCGTAACCTACTTTAGACTACCTGTGAAGCCTTATGACTGAACTAACCATAATTTATTGAAAAGTCATTATTAATTGTGTTTATATAACCTGCTAAGGCAGAAACCATGATTTCTAACCATTGCAGCTAGCTTTTATTTGGTTTAGGATAATGAGTAAACTCGGTTTGTTTCTATACTTAGTCCAGAAGGATCCTCCAAGAATGGGGGGAAACAAAGGGAAGCATATTAATAAAACAGTTGTGTTGATATCAATACAACACAAGTATTGTTCTGTCTTGCCCAGTTGCATTTGAGAGGTTAGAGACTCTGTATGTTGTTCACACCATTTGCATGGATATTTAAGATTATGTGTTAGTCATCCTCATGTCTGTTTCTTTATTAAAGTAGTGTTTGTTGTCAGCATCGGAGAATGGTGCATTTATTTATTGTGGTTATTATTGGATTTATCCTCTACCTTTCTGTTTACAATGTATTAATTCTCAAGGCAGCTTACAACATTATAACCTAATTGGATAGCGAGATGGATGGCATATGCATTGAATGATAAAAGAAAAATCCACTTCCATAAAAACCTTCTGTTGTCATATTTGGTATTTAGAAAAAACTGGTTTGCTTTTTTGTTTCCCAGAAAAATAATCTTATGTTTAAAATTCCAATATCTTTTGGTCTTTTAGATAAGATAAGATAAGATAAGATAAGTTAACCTTTATTGTCATTTTTTTACTGTGGGCACCAAGGCACACATCAAAAATGAAATTTAGTTGCCCACTCTCAAAGTGAAACACATACATGACACACACCTAAACATACTATATACAAGATATCTATAGACCCACACCCCTACATATATGTAACAAATAAATATTAAATACTGTCCATCTTGAATATATAACGGAAGAAGGAAGCTTGAGAGTTCACAAGGTTAATGCTGTATGGAATGAAATTATGGCTGGATCTGGATGTTCTGCTTCGGATACCACGAAGCCTCCTCCCAGAAGGTAACAAGGAAAACAGGTCGTGAAGAGGATGTGTAATCTTACGGACCCTGCTCAAGCAACGCTTCTGTGCTATGTCCTGGATGGGAGGGAGGGAGCTGCCAATGATCTTTTCGGACATTCTCACCATTCTCTGCACTGCCTTCCTGTCTGAAGCAGTGATGCTTCCAAACCAGACTGTGATGCTGTATGACAGGATGCTCTCGATTGTCCCCCTGTAGAAAGTGGTAAGGATAGGGGAAGGAAGATGTGCTTTTCTCATGCGACACAGAAAATGCAGGTGCTGCTGTGCCTGCTTCACCAATGTCTCGCTGTTGAGCAACCAAGCCAGCCTATTCATTAGTTGCACACCCAGGAATTTGATGCTGGTAACCATCTCCACAGGTGAATCATTAATGCACAGAGAAGTGTGGCTGTGCCTGCCTTTTCTGAAATCGACAATGATCTCTTTGGTTTTTCTGGTATTTAAAACTTAGGCTGTTTTCCTTACACCAGTTCATCAACCCCTCAACTTCCTTGCGGTAAGCATCCACATTATCATGAATAAGGCCCACTACTGTTGTATTATCTGCAAACTTCACAATATGGTTGGTGGCAAACCTAGCACAACAGTCATGGGTCAACAGGGTGAACAGCAGAGGACTTAGGATGCAGCCCTGAGGACAACCTGTGCTCAAGATAATAGTATTAGAGGTATTTGTTCCAGCTCGCACATATTGGGGCCTGTCGGTAAGAAAATCAAGAATCCAGTTGCACTAAGGAGTGTTTAAGCCTAAAAGGCCCAGTTTGTCTACTAGATGCTGGGGAATGATTGTGTTAAACGCCGAACTGAAGTCGACAAACAAATGCACGTGAGTATTTCTTTCCTCTAAATGCTTCAAGCTCAGATGGAGAACGGAAGAAATAGTATCCTCCACAGAGCAATTTGGTCGGTAGGCAAAGTGAAGCGGGTCAAATGCTGGCGGGAGGCTAGATACAATAATGTCCTTTATCAGCTTCTCAAAGCTTTTCATAATGATGGATGTCAGTGCAACTGAACGGTAATCATTGAGGCCTGTAGTTGTGGACTTTTTTGGCACTGGCAAGATGATGGCCGTCTTAAAACACAATGGGGCCACTGCCTGCTGCAATGAGACATTGAATATATCTGTGAGAACACAAGCCAGCTCATCTGCGCATTCCTTAAGGACACGTCCAGGGATGTTATCTGGGCCTGCTGCTTTCCGAATGTTAACTTTCTGCAATGTTTTCCAGACAGAGGTGACATCAAAGCTTAGCGCTTGCTCGTGAGGATAGAGGACAGCTTTCCTAGCAGGAATGCTATTTGATGCCTCAAATCTACCAAAAAATATATTCAGTTTGTTTAGGAAGTCTGTGTTGTCCTTGCATCTCGATGGAGTCACCTTGTAATCTGTAATGGCCTGGATTCCTTGCCTGGTGTTTGTTGGGTCCTGAAAAAAAGTCCTGAATTTTCTGGCAATGGGCTTGCTTTGCACCTTTTATGGCACTTTTCAGATTTGCTCTGGCTGTTCTAAGTGCCAGCATGTCACAGATTTAAAAGCCACATTCCGTGCTTTCAGCATCTTGCAGACCTCATAAGTCAGCCACGGTTTTTCATTCGCCCTCACAACAATGCTTTTCAGGACACAGACATTTTAAGTTCTAATTTATGAAGCATCAAAATATATGTTGGCCAAGAAATTATTTTGGGTTCCTACATTTTGCTAAGTTGTTTTTATTTTGGTGTGCAAATCTAGTGATTCCAGATGGTAAACCATGATTGTGGAGATGTGAACTCAGCCATAAGGTACAATGCATGGACCTATTCACCTTTTCCTTAAAAATAATTTTAAAAACCTATGTTTATTTTAATTGCAAAGCTTACTCTCCTCGAACACATTAGGATCTGCTCTGCTATTGAGTCATGTTCCCCTGCTTAAATAGAGCAGTTCTCTTAAATCCTGTTCCATTAGACACATCTTACTACCTTCTGTTAGTGGCAGAGTTTGCCTCCTTTGTGCACCTTTTACATTGCAGTTCTTTTTTTCCCCACCTTCTCATCTCATTTTAGACAGAAAATAGGAGAAGACTGAATTGGAAGTAAAGCTCAACCTTTGACATACAATTATAGTTTCTAAGTTTCCTAACTACAATTATTTTTCATTCCTAAAAAGAAAATTTATAGTTCTTATGTTTATGTTTAAATAATAATCTTATGTTTATGTTTAAATAATAATCTTCATCATCATCATTTAGAAATGAATTTAATTATTCCAGAGAAAAGAGAGACACGTGATCTTTCACCAGATTTTCTTTTAATTTATTTTTAAGTGTTTGATGATGGCAAACTGTATCATCGCATATTAATGACTGAGTGTACTGAGAATGTTGCATTTGAATTTAAATATAAAAGGCAAACACTTTCTGCCTGGGGAAACACCGACATACTTACAGTGAGCGTGTACAAATTAGCAGCTGTTTGAGAGCAGCCTCTTAAGGAGTAAACAAGGAACCCCTCAGGGATGCTTGGAGGCAAAGAGAATTTCCCAGAAACTGCAGCAGTAACCTCTCTGGATTTCAGAAGGACCTTTGTAATAATGAAACTTAAAGAACTGAAAAGTTGCAGCTCACAAGTAACTACGGTTCAACCCAAATCATGTACCGGTGTATCCAGGACACTGTTCTAGATGTGTGGGAATACATTCTCTTTGGCCTGCACCTTTTTTGAACAAGATAGGCCCATTGCATGTGGTCTAACTTGCACATGGACAGAAAAGACTAAATTCTTGAAGGTTGAGACAAGATAATAGTAAGTTTCAACTTCACCATTCAGGTAAATGGGCATTTTGTGGTTGGCCACCATAAGTTTGTAGAAGGGCCCACAAAGTAAGTTTGAATTCACCCCTCTGGCCAAAAAAGTTGGAGTCCTCCTTTTAAGGCCAGATGCCTGCCTCGTTTTTATTAGTTTCAATATCACACCAGTCATTTCAGATCAGAACATCCTATATTCAATAGCTATCCTTGAAGGATTGTCTACAGAGTGACTAATTAAAGTTTTGCAGTAAAGTGTTATTGGGGTTTCGTTGTTAGATATTGTGTTAATGTGTTAGATATTGTGGATGTTTCATTACAACTGCTGTGGATGTTTTATTGTTTAATATTTTAGATTGTATTGTGGAGGTTATGTCTTGTGGTACTCCATAAGAGGTTTAATTATTATTCTGAAAGCCACCATGAACCTATTTGGATCTGGCTGCACCATGTCCAATAAATAACTAGCCAACTCTCAACCTGATTGGCTGCTGGTTCATTGCTAACTGAATTGATCTGTTGACAGAAAGAGATGCAGAAAGGAGAAGGGTTATCAAGCTGGTTATTCTTTACTCTGCATCTATTACAAGGGGCAAAAACCAGTGGTACTCATTGCTCCTTTGATCCTTATTTCTGAAACTGGAATGTCTTATTTGATTCCCTTTTCAGTGAGAAAAATATATCTTGAAAATAATTAACTCCTAAAATAAGCTTAACATCCTTTTCCCCCCAACTACCTCAATACTAGAGAAAATATCTATCCCTGGTTTCATCCATGTGAATGTCAGGGTCCTCCTGCCCACTTAATATAATTGCTTCTTCACCTACTGCAACTCTTTGTTGTGCAAAAGTCATGAATCATTCAAGAAGTTTTATGGAGAACTGTACATAGGCTTCTCCTTACTTCTGTGTTTTTCATTTTTCTCATTGCTCGTTGCTGCTTTTCTTACTGGAAAAAAAAACCTCAAGGTAAGTTAGCTGCAAAATGCATTTTTACTTGGTAGCATAAAGGGCCATCTGGAAAAATTTGGATGCAAAGGCAGTTTTGATTTCTTCTCTTTGGCTTCCTTCTTTCCCCTGCTCCCTATTTTGCTGACAGGTTCATACAGCTTTTTAATAATCTATACTGTCAGAATTAATTTAAAGTAACCCATCCCTACACGTGGCTCTAGAAAACCTCGAAGTACTTCCTTGCCAATTGTGGTCTGCAGGAAGAAATACAGAGAGGATTTTTTTTAAAACAAAAAATCATCTACTTCAATAATTGACAGGAATAAAACATGGTGAAAACCTTTTTTAATTTATTCTTTTAATGCTTTTAGAATAATGACAGAAAAAGAAAAAAACACAAAAACAAAAACATATGCATTGTCAAAAGAGGAAAAATACAACAAAATAAATATGTCATTTTAATCATAAATAGTTACATTTCTGCACATATTTTCTAATGCAATTATTATTCAAGCACATATGTATTTGTAATATTTATATAACTATCACTTTTTTAACTTACTTTGTATAAATGAGTCCCATATTTCATATTTTTCCATACAAAATCTACATCTATAGACAATCCATTCATAGTGGCAAGTAAAATTTACTTCAGTCCATTGAGTAATATGGATCTATCTTTCCAATGCTACAGTATCAATCATTTGGCCATAGCAAAGGTACAGAGAATCTATTTATGTTGTCTGCTTGTCAGATTCCAAGCACTAAGTAGGTAGTACAAAAGAATACTGTCATCTAAAAATTTTAGCTTGTGTGGTACAATTATTTTTTATATAATCCAATACTTTCCCCCAAAACATAGTAAACATATTGCATTGTAAAAACAGGTATTTTATCATTTTTCACACTTTTGACTAAGATCAAGTGTTAGCATGATGAAAACCTTGTGTAAGGAACCTGGAACTGTGGAGAGTTGTGCAATTTTAGGCTTGATAATGGTGGCAGTAATACACAGTAGTCTGCATATGTGCACACATCACTGCAAAATAAATTGGGCGACCATCAGTTGAAACTTGTACACTTTTGTGATGATATGGAATAGTTAACTAAGTTAACTAATAGTTAATAGTTAACTAAGAATTAACTAATTAACTAAGAAATAGTTAATTTTACAAAGTTAGACAAAGACTTCTGCTGAGCCAAAAGTCTGACATGACTTCGATCATTCCAGTGGCTAGAAAAATGAAAACCCATTTTGTTTTCAGTGTGTGCTGCTATGCCTGCTCCTAAATGTGGCTCTTGACAAGAAGCATCTCCAAATACTTTTGTAAAAGCAATGTCATGAATCATAGGAGCCTTTGGTGAGGATGCCCCTCCCCCGTTACCATAATCCCTATCAGGGGTAGTTTGTATCAAATGTAAGTTAAGGATTATAGAATCCAGAACCCCATTCCCAACCCAGGCAGATATTCTGGAAATTACAAAACAATAATGTTCTATTACAATAATAATTATAATAAAATTGCATCAACTTTTGATACAAGAAAGAGGGAAGAGAGATTGAAGCAACAGTAGCAAGACTGGGTGGATATAAAAATGCATTTCAATGTTACTTGAACATCATTTCACGGCTGACACTGGAAGATCATTTGTCGGCCGTGACCAGGGGGGCGTTTTATCAGGTTCGCCTGATTTACCAGTTGCGCCCTTTTCTGGACCGGGATGCTTTGCGCACAGTCACTCAGGCCCTCGTCACCTCCCGCCTGGACTACTGTAATGCTCTATACATGGGGCTCCCTATGAGGNTACGCTTTAAGGTGTTAGTTACCACCTTTAAAGCGCTCCATGGCATAGGACCTGGATATCTACGAGACCGCCTTCTGCCACAGATTCCCTCCCACAGACCGGTACGCTCCCACAGAGCGGGCCTCCTCAGGGTGCCGTCGGCCAGGCAATGTCGGCTGGCGACCCCCAGGGGGAGGGCCTTCTCTGTGGGTGCCCCCACCCTCTGGAACGAACTACCCCCCGAGATCCGGACGATCCCGGATCTCCTAACCTTCCGCCGCGCCCTCAAGACATGGCTTTTTCAACAAGCGGGACTGACCTAGGGTGAATTTTAAATAGGGAAAAATTTTTTAAAAGATTTTAATAATGACACAGCCACAAAAATATTTGGTTTTTAATTGGTTTTATAGGGGAAATGTTTTTTGTGTTGTTTTTAACATGCTGTGAGCCGCCCTGAGTCCCGTGGGGAGAAGGGCGGCATAGAAGTTAAAATATATAAATAAATTAGCAATGTGTGGTGTAAGATTATACTAAAGTGTTCATTGAAAATATGAAAATATGAATTTTGAAAAATGGGAGAAAGATGTGAGCCTACACAGGACTTAACCATGGAGTTCGTGGTATAAGAGGCAAAGGGGAAGAATAGCCAAAGATAAATCTTAAGAACTCAGGAAACATTCAGGTCAGGAAGCCAGGGGAGCAGGGAAAAACATTTATCAGAGAAATGGCAGTCTGGAAAATGGATGCAGCAGGACATGGAAAACTATAGTAAGGATTTGAGGAATGTCATTTTGTGATGCTGTTCCATTCCTTGCTCTTCAGAATTAGTGCCTTCCTATAAATTTAACAGTAGGTAGAACTGCTGCGATACTTCCACTTACCAATTCCATTTGATTAGCCATTACCCCTATAAAAATATTTTGTTTTTGTGAAGCCAAATTGTCTCTTATGCCTGAATCTGCAACATGGTGGAACTGCTACATGTGAAAAAATTCTAATACTGTGATATAAACAATATTTCTGAAGAAGACCCATAATATAGAATGTGTTACATTTGTTGGTTTGATTTTCAATGGAAGTAGATTTTAAATTTTTTCCCTGTGTGCATCCAAAATGTGTATACAAGAGAGTATATATGCAGGAGAGAGTGTATACTACAGGAGAGTGTATATGACAAGAATCCCTGGCAAAAACGTAGAACCACCTTTTTCTGTTACTTTTCCCAAATTTTCAGAATCAATGGAAGAATGGAGTGTTGACATCCATGGTCATTTTCCACAATCCTTATTGAAGCTTGAGAAAAATATATTTATATAAAAATGGATATGTCAGAGTCCTTTTATCACAAAAGAGTGACCTGTACTTCAGAAGCACATGCCCAAGTAATATGATGGCAGTCCCTGTTGACAAATTATTGTAGCTCTGTAGATTGCAGTAGAGGCTGTATAGGTTTTCCAGGATTTGTACTTTCCATTTGATGTTATTAATGGAAGAACTTAGGTATTATTTTGCGGGAAAGCATATTGTTGCATAGCAGGGTTAAACTGATCTTCAAAGGGGTGCTTCATTTCAATCAAGATTGGAGCTTTCGGTCAGAAGCAATGTGCTGCTGCATGAAGCAGTGTGGGGGAGTCCATTCTCAGCAATGGAAATTCACTGATTATGGACCAAACACTCTCTCTAATTCACAAAGGTCTTTTGGAGATGAAATGAAAGGAGCCTCCCATTACACCTGGGTTTTGTACATAGATACAGACACTTCAAATTATGGTTCCAAGATAATATTTAAAAATTAAAAATCATGCCCTTTAGTTTTATGCTAAATTTCCACCCAAAAAGAGAATATAGTGATTACATTTGAAATGCCTTTTCCAATTTATAGGCAGCAATGCAAAACTTGGGGTGTGCAGAATAAAGCAGTACAAAATGTGTAGCTTGGGGGTAGAAAACTAATAGTTAACAGAGCTCTTACATAGACACAGTGCATGCTGAGACTGGGAAACTGACAAGGTTCTAGAAAATGGATCCATGATGACAGAATGAAAAAAAAGTTTATATTATTCCCCCCCCCCCCCAATATCTCCAAGGATATATCTTCAGAGGGGGAATCTGATGCTGCAGTTTTTGGAGCTGTCTGATTGAGAGTTAGTATGTGCTTTGAGTCCAAGAAAATGCCATGTTCCTGAAGCAAAATCGTATTAGTTTTTCATTCTTCCACTCTGTCTGATGTTAGCTTATAATTTGCTCCTTCCATCTGTCTTGGTCGTTTTGTATTTGGCTTGTTTTCTGAATCTAAAGACTGTGGTACCAGATATATATCTCTGATCAGAAAAAAAAATAGTTGGTATGCCAGACTTTTACAAGAAGGTATCTGAGACAAATTGGTTCCCTAGAGATAAAGTTAAATGTCTAGGAAATTCTCTCCCTTATTTTTTTTTTAGAGAGTATGCAACCATATCTCAAATGCATTGATAGCAATATTCTGTTACGTCAGAATAAAGCTTCAATTTATTGAGACTTATGCTGCCCACCTAAATCAGAAATGAAAGGCATCCTTCAGTGCCATCAGGAATGCCCAACTCCCAAACACAGATGACTTCAATGAATCAGAAAGAATTGCGCAGACATTATAAACAAGATAAAATTAAATATTGAAATACGTATGAGCTCTATCTTAATACCTGGAATCAGAAAGATTGCAATAAAAGGATTTCAATGGCAGTGACTATTACCTACAGTATATGTGTGTTTCTAGAATATTTCGGGGGGGGGGACTAGTGAACTCGATTTGTTAAGGACACAAATTATAGATGTGATTTTTACCAGACAAAATTATAATTTTTCTTGATCTTGACCCAATCTATAGTTGTGTTGGGTTTATTTTGGGAGGGAGGGGGAAACTCATCTGACTATAGGCCCATATTCACATTATGATCCACCAAGATAGCCAGATTATTTTTTCATGTACTGCTACCCAGTATGACATCTCCCATTCTATATATATATATATATATATGCTTTTGATTTTTCCACTCATGTAAAGGACCTTGCAGTTGACCTTGTTGCAATTCTTCTTGCTGGGTTTTGCCTATTGTTTCTGGTGACAAGACTGCCCTCCATCTTGGTATGGTCTTATAAAGCGTTTGTTATCTTCTTTATTCTTTGGTTATCTGCTAATTTGATATGTTTAACCCCTCATTCAAATACTTCATAAAACTGTTGAACGACGCATTGGAATCCTATGGTCTCCTTCCAACTTGCTGAAGAGCCCTAGATGGAAATTTTTCAATTAGTTCTGCATCCATATAATGATAGCATAATCCATCTTACATTTTGCCAATTTCTGCGCTAATATTAAGTCTCGCTAACAACAGTCAGGACTGGAAAAGAACAGTAGTGGAACTGAATTCAAATTAATAAGGTTTATTAGGAAATAGGTTGAAGTGAGAATACAAGCATTCTATCAACTTGGCTTTCAAATGTGGAGCCTGTTTATTAGCAATTCAAAACCATTAGATTCTGGCTTTCTTCCTCCCACACTTTTGGTATAATGAGAAGGATGCCAATTTTTTTCAGAGAGGGCCAGCCTGCCTTGATTTTTATTTACATAATTATTACTAGTCAAATTATCAGTGTGAGAATCCTCTTTTATAATTAGGGTTTCATGGATGACTGACAAATGCTTTGCTGTAGTCAAGATGAATGGTGGAAGGGAAGGGAAGGGAAGGGAAGGGAAGGAGGGAGGGAGGGAGGGAGGAAGGAAGGAAGGAAGGAAGGAAGGAAGGAAGGAAGGAAGGAAGGAAGGAAGGAAGGAAGGAAGATTTGATGTGCCATGTTCTCAATAAATCTATGCTGGCAGCATGCTGTCAAATTACAACTTAATAGTCTCTTCCATGATTTTACCACAACAGCACCACCAATGGGTTTTTTTAATCTCCTTGGGTTGCCATTTCTGCTGGTGCACCCACACTCAGAAATACATGCTCTTGGCCCCCAGCAACCTGCCTGCAGTTCTTGCTAGCCCACTCATGCACTGTAGTATCTGCCCAGAGCCCCCAGCAGCCTGCCTGAGTACTGCAGTGCCCGTTGTGACCTCACACATACCCACTTGTGGCCTTGGCCAACCTGCCACACTCTGTAACACCTGCCCATAGTGCCTGTGCACCCCCTGCATTCCTTGCCTGGGACTCCTGCCTCTTCCATCTTAACAACTTGCATGGTCCTGGAGTTATGACACCAACTGGATTGCCATCACTAAGTGATCCATTCACATGATATACTGTAGAGCTTTATGACCACATTGCTAGGTGACAAAAAGGTGGTCCTAATTGATGTTTAAACAGGACTACCTGTTTAATTAATGGTAATTACTTCCCTTAACTCTCTGTAAAGTCTAGGGGTATCAAACTCGCAATGTCACATGACATGTTGCGATGTATCACAACTTTTTTCCATTGCTGGCAATGGGGTGTGGGCGTAGTTTTGCCATGATGCATCCGGCCCATGGGCAGCAGTTTGACACCGCTGGTCTAGTTCAAGAGGATATTAACCAAATCTTCTGCCAAATCTTTGGTTGTCCATAGCACACTCCCACAATAGTATCTTTATTGTTCCCACTTTGTATTTTTATTTAAATGCTCCTGCTTAAATTCCTTCATCTTAGTATACATGGACATTTTCTTTAACACTATTAAGGGAGCTTAAATTGTACATATAGAGGAGAGGATGATAATTCAGATACATTCATTGGATTCTGGGTTGCTGGAGTTACTTCCCTCTTCTGTCTTTCTGTACAAAGTAGCTTAAGGGCATTGGAACAATGGTTCTCTTCTCAGGAGTTGTCCATCATCCTTGGATTCTGGTTGGACTTGGGAGAGCAATTATTTTCCTCTAATAGTATTATGCTGTTCCAATTTGGATAAAATAGAGTAAGAACCCAAGGAGAGTTGCTATTCTTTTCAACTGTAATATTCTCAGGGAATAATACCAGACCTGCTTTATAGAGAACAGACTCCATTGAACAAAGTGGATTTTGAGTTAATATACTTAAGATTAATTTATTTTAAGAGAGATTCAGAATTGGCCTATGCTGGCCTCTCCTAACACAGTGTATCCTCATAGGCGATGAACTTTGGCCATGTTGGCTAGGAATTATAGGAGGAAATGTCAAACAGATTTAAAGGCCATCAAGTTCAGGAAAGATGTTATTCCTCTTCTTGGCTTATGTCAAGGTCTGCAAATATTCACAATTCTATAGTGGGCTGATATACATATCAGTCATTCTGGCATGTGTCTGCTGTTCTTCCCCTTTGAATAATAGAATGAATGCTTGTGAAACTTGAAAGAGAGAGTGACTGATGTTTTGAACAAAAAACCAAGCTTAACTAAGTCTTGGGGAAAGGGACAGTTGTGGTATAGGAAGATTTCATTTCATGACTTTTTTTCCCTAAATCCATGGCTGATTTTTTTTTATTTTTTTTTTTTTTTGGATTAGCAAATGGAAACACACATTGGGCGTCTTTAGGACTGGAAAACCACAGTATGCAGTGAAGTAAATCTTGTGAGTTAAATTTATAAGTGCCATGTCTGTTTGCTTGAGGTACTGGATATATGCCTTATTGAAATGACGTGGCTGCAACAGAGTTAGTAATTAGAATAAACCCACTTGGAATCAGTTCCAGGTCTTGTGGGATTCTTCTGAATATGGGTGGAGTCAGTCATCTGACTGCCACAGGCACTAATGGCTCCACAAACACTTCATTTGGTGACCACTGTACTCCTGCCCCATTGAACCTTAAAGTTGTTTAAAGATTACTTTAAATTAATAAATATGAAGCTGCTGGAATGCAGAGTAAAGTTCTAGCACCTTTCTTTCAAACAATACTTTAGGCTCATAGAAGCCCTATAGCAATCTCAGGAAAGAAGACTGCCTTTTTTTTCAGGTGATAAACTGGAAAAGAGTCAGACAGTTTTATTCTATGTTTGTCTTGTGGCAAATGAGGGTTTTATTACTGCTGGTGTTGAGCACGATAGACAACTTATGAATGAATGTATTCCTCCCTCTGCCCCCCATGCAGTGGTGGGATTCAGCCAGTTTGCACCATAGCTAATTTTTTGTTGCCCAGGCTCAGAATGGACTTCCAGAAGTGGCATCCACACAGAGAACCGGTTGTTCACATATTTGAATCCCACCACTGCCCCCATGACAGCCATTTTTGGAGAGTTGTTATCAGTTTCCTATTGCAAAACTTTCAGAAAGTTTGCCAACCAACGATCTACCTTTTCAGCAATGTTTCTTTTTGTTCTGTATGGGTATTTATTTCCCTTCCCATGATCCCTAGAATCCTTCATCTTGTCTGTTCACTCTTTTTCTATTTGCATGTCATGTTGCATTGTCTCCAGCTGACAAATAGATGGCCAACTGTTTATTGCCTTCTTGGTGAATTTGTTCCACACATGTCAATTTTACTGTATCAGGATTGATGTTGATGGTTGTGTGTGTCTATGTGCGCATGCTCCAAAATCTAGGCTTGCTTGGGCTATAAACTGAAATGGAGTGATACTATTTCGATATCACGAATAGTGTGGAAGATTATATTCTCATAAGGCTACATAATTGATAATTATAGTTAATAATTTGTTATAACTATTATTTGGGGGAGGGGAGTTGGTCCAGTTTCCTTTCCTTAACAGTTGAATAGCTGGAAATGTGAAACAGATCAGTCCAAACCTATTTGCTCCCTTCTCTACTTATTCCTTTCTCCTTTATCTTTGTTTTCATATTGATTATGCTTGGCTTGTGCTGATTGGATTGTCTTCTGTGTCCTGACCATTCTACCATCCATAATCCAGAAATGTATGCTTAACTCATTCTGTTGTGTCCCTAGATTTAATCATAGCATGCAGGCTGGTTGACTTTCCTCCTCTTCCTTTTGGCTGCATTTCCATTTCTAAAATAATAATTTTGTGTCTTGAGATTTTAAATATCTTATGAGACTCTGCAAGGAGGAGGCACGAGTAGGGAGGGATGAGTCAGTCTAGCAGAGGAACTGTAATAGAGTTTTACTTCTGATGTGGTGTGCAGACTTTAGAGGTTGCCATGACATTTTATTTTTTCAGAAGTGCAGAGAACTGCACTGGTAATTCAGAGTATGATTCCCTGATTTTGGGGGTTGCCCTTATACTGTTCATAACGACCAGAGTGGTTCAGTTGTAATTCTACCTTCTTCCTCAGTACTAATTCCCCATGAATGTTCCCAGATTTTGTATTTGGTCTTCAACACTATATTAGGGTTTCAATTCCCTTCTACATTTTCTATATTTTTCACTTATGCAAACTTGTATTGAATTTTTAAATTATGGAAAAGTTTTGGGCTCAGACATGTAATTATAATGCAGTCTTCGGTCAGCCTCTGTGAAGTTGAATGAATGAAAAAATGTACCAGCTGAATTAGTCTATTGGTATTGTTTTGTTTGGTCAGGAAGCATATACATCTGGGAATTACTCGAAACTTCAGCGTTTGATATTTCTGTTGAAAACTTTTTTTCCAAGTTGTCTTGGAAACAGTTAATTTTTAGGCCAAAAATATATTGGGAAAAATGTTTAAAACCATCTCCTAGATTATTTATATCATAGAACATATTGACTTGAACTGCAGTTTCACTCTAAATTTAACATTGTATTCATTTTAAGGTGTTAGGATTAAATGCTAATTCCAGATTTCATTGGTCCTGAATAATAAATAATTAATAATAATTGTTTATTGGCCCTGGTTATTAAAGATTGTCTATTCTTAGGTGTACTTACAGTGTATGTTTCTGGAGTAAAAGCGGCATGGAAGTGCTCCCTGGGAGCCTAACCTAGATTTTTCTATGAATCAAGATAATTAGTATTTTCAGTGGCAGCAAGGTCATTGTTGATTGATCTGAAATTCTTTGATCGGTAGTGGCAAAGAAAAAAAATGCCTTATTAAATTTATTTCTAAAAAAAAACAATACCAGCACTTTGAAATGAACTAAATAGCAATGGCAATAGCATTTAGACTTATATACCGCTCCATAGTGCTTTACAGCACTCTCTGAGCAATTTACAATGTCAGCCTATTGCCCTCTGGGTCTTCATTTTACTGACCTTGGAAGGATGGAAGGCTGAGTCAATCTTGATTCAATTAGGATCAAACTCTTTGAGGGCAGAGTTAGCCTCCAATACTGCATTCTAACCACTGAGCCACCAAGGCTCCTTACTTACTAAAAGTAACTGATTCTTTCAAAAGATGTAGGAAAAGTGCATACTGTGATAATTCATGTACAGATCAATATCACTTGGCTCTACCAATTCCATATGTATTTGTTCATTCCTATATCCTACCCCCTTCTATATTTTTGTTTGGATTTTTTTTTTTAGAAAAATGCATATATAAGGTTGAATTACATAGGCCCATTGTGATATGTTATCATAAAATATAGATGGTTTCAAATATATTCTGGAAGCCCTCCTTTGGGAAAGCTCAAAGTCACAAAATTTGGAGAAAGTTAATCTGAAGTATAATCAATGTTAGTTTGTGCTGGAATTCAACAAATAAACATGTTTTATCTATTAAGAATTTTTGAATGAATGCACAATAGTTAGTCACATGGACATACTAAAAATTACAGTTTAAAGAACATTCCTACAGTTAGACCAGTGTTTGGGAATTCCAATCCTTTTTATAAGCAGATGGCCTGAAAGCTGTACTACCAGCTGGAGATTTGTAAATGCAAGAGTTGGCTATATTCCTGGAGAAGCAAACATAATTGCTGAGGAGGCTTTGTTATGGTTTGACTTTGAGCTACCTGATTATGCTCAGAATGACATAAGCCATTGGCTTTCTATTAGCTCTCTAGGGCAAATTAGAATTCTTTAAGTTAATACCTAGAGAGCCAATTTGCTCTAGTGGTTAATGCTAGAAAGCAGGAGACTCTGAGTTCTAGTCCCACCTTGGGTGGCCTTGTGCCAGTCACTCACTCTCAGCCCAATTCACCTCCGAGAGTTATTGTGAGGAAAATAAGAGGAAGGAGTATTAGATATGTTTGCCGCCTTGAGTTACTTATAAAAATTGTAAAGGCGGGATAAAAATATTTAAAAATAAAATATATAAAATAGGAGAAAAAAGATCAGAAAATAATAATGAAAGTATATCTAGAATTGCACAGCATTGAAATAATAGTACAGGAAACTGGATCTGTTTTCTGGTTCTCTTTTTCTTTTAAATAGCAACCACACACTCTTAATTAGGTAGTATGGTGCAATTGGGAAGGTATTGAACTAGGAGCAGGGAGGCCCCAGTTCTACTCCAGAAACTCCCTGGTGACCTTGAGCTAGTTCAGTGATGGCGAACCTTTTAGAGACCGAGTGCCCAAAAACTGGCCCCGCCCCTGCTCCACCCCCCTGCCCCCCATCCCCCGCCCCACCTGCCCACATGAACACTCACCGCCTCCAGGGCCGCCGCAGATCGCCCAGGCAGCCCAGCAGTGCTATGGCAGCCACACCCTCTGTCCACGCCCTGCAGCATCAACTGCATGATGGGGTGTGAGGGCAGAGTCTTGTCTATGCTGCCTGGCTGCCATGTCCTTGGCTGTGCTGCTCCGTGTGGGCCACACTCGAGGGCGACTCTCCTTCAGGGGGCTGCTGGAGAGGAGGGGGTCACGGGGGGAGGCAAGGTTGGGGCAACGGCACATGTGCACACAGAGAGGGCTCCGAGTGCCGCCTCTGGCACCCGTGCCATAGGTTCACCACCACTGAGCTAGTTGTTCTTGCTCAAACCAGCATTCCACTCAGGATTGTTGCTTTTCCTGGTATTGAACTAGGCAGCACCTGGTGAGTTTTACGATGGTTGGATTCACCAGACTCGGTTTACTTATCTGTGTTGTTTGCTTTTTATTTTTAATTATTGTTTTTTAATCTTTTTCTTACATTGTGAGCCCAAGAGTTGTTTGAAATTGGATGGTGCCTAAATTGAATACATTTAATAAATTAGAAGGAGAAAGACTTATGTATGCTATCTTATTTATTTTATAAAATTTGAGGGGTCTTTGATAATGAAATGTTTGCATGAAATCAACCAAACTCAGCACCAAGGAGCCCTCAATTCAACCCTGGGTTACAAATATTCTCCTTTATTTATGAAATTTATCTGAAACCAATCAGGTGCTATGACTTGCATTAAAGAATGGGACTCCGGCAGATGGTAGAGGACAGGAAGGCCTGGAGGAACGTTGTCCATGGGGTCACGATGGGTTGGACTCGAATTCGCAACTAACAACACAAAACAAATGAGAATGAAAAAAAAATTAAAGTGCTAAGATGCTAAAAGCAATATAAAATGATAAAAGAAATTCTACTTTCATATACAGTTCTTCCCAAAGGCCCTTTTCTCCTGCTTCCAGGAGACTGTAAGGCTGGGGGCTTCCTGCTGTTCAGAGGCCAAGCTATTCCAGAGGAGGGACGGCCACCTCAAATCTTTTTGCCTCTGAGGACAACTAAGTTCTCCCTAGTTGTTGAGCTAAGAAACATTTGGGGAAAGGTAGTTGCAAAAATACCCAGATCCCAAGAAATATATAATTAGTGATCAACACTTTGAATTGCATTCTGAAATCTACAGAGTGCCAGTGCATTTTATCTAGTAGAGAAGTAACATGATAGTACAGTGACTGACCACTAAACATAGAGATTTCTGCCTTTGCTTCAAAAGTGAGTGGTGGTTACAAGCTGGTTTTTTTTTTTAGAATAGTAGAATAGTAATCTATTGATAGATTTGGAATGAACCATTCATGTGTCAGTATACAAAATTGATCGTTATAGCTTATTTAGACCATGACTTTTTGAAATCATTGGAAAAATGAAAAAGATACCTGTTTTCTGTCTGTAAATGTGATTGTATATGAACGTAATCTTAAAGAGAAGCAGCATACATGACACCAAATTTATCAAGTATCATATTTAAGATATTGGTGACAATAAACTTGATTTTTAAAAAGTAGAAGTAATTAGCTTTATGGATGCTGATTACTTCTGGCAAGAATTTAGTTTTCACTGAAGTTGATCCCAGCAGAAGACTTATCTTGGGCACTAGTTCATTGCATTTTCATTCAGTATATTCTCTCATTCTTCTCCAAATATTTGATTGGAAAATAAATGTCTCTATGTGATAACTGAAAATAATTCAATATTTAAGGAGAAGAGAAAACCAAAAATGAAACTCTTTTCTTAAAAGGAAGGGGGGGGGAATGCATAAAAGTTGGAGGAGTAGGGAATGAAAAGCCTACCAGTATCTTTAACAGCCACAGTTACTTGCAAAAGTCTGGTTTGGGAAAAAAAACTCTGGGAAGCACTGGATCAAATTGGTAGTTTATCTGGTTCAGTTTACTGATTGGTAAAGATTATGACAGCCTGAAGATACCATGATCTGAATATGGGACCCTTTGCATAGAAAACAGTGAATTGCATCCATTCATCCTTGTTTCATTTACATTAGTTTTAGCCATTGAGCCTTGATTTAATGTAGAATTCTCCTGATTCACCATTTAGGTAGATCAGTATTTCTCAACCTTGACAATTTTAAGGCATGTGGACTTCAACTCCCAGAATTCCAAAGCCAGCAATGCTGGCTGTGGAATTCTGGGAGTTGAAGTCCACATGCCTTAAAATTGTCAAGGTTGAGAAACACTGAGGTAGATGCTGGTATAAGGAGCTGACACACTAAACATGTTATATTGCAAAGTCCTGGCTTCAGGCTTAATAAAGATAAGCACTAAGGAGCCTTGAGGAAGACACTGCTCCTCTTCATTTGTTCAGCACTACCGGTAGGCTGTACCCAGTGGCAATACAGCCCTAACTGTCCCTCCTTCCAACTGGCCCCGCTTGACCATATACCACAAACTGTCCACATGGGAGAGAGAAGTAGCAGGCAAAGACACAACAGCAGCTCCTGTTTCAGTCCAGCTTTTCTTTCCTTTTCCCAGAACCATCTGCCAGTAACCCTATTTGCTTGTGATGTGATACCCTGTTTCAGTCTTGTCTTACTATCTTTCTTCTGCTGAATTGAGATTAGGTTGGAAAGATTTGCCTCCTTAAAAAGTGGGGCACATTATTCATATTTGATCTCTCTGCCAAAAAATGGCACTTAGGAAGGCCAACTATAAAAAATGAACCGTAAACATAATTAATAACACAATTCAATACATTCAGAACCACCAACATCCTCTCAAGAAAGTAACCAGAAAACACAAGCCAAAAAAATCAACCTAAATCAATTTATTTTTGCCCATGAGAGGAAGATAGCAGAAAGGGAGCAGGCTTGACAAGAGTCCCCAACTCTAGCAGCAGTCACAAAGAGAAGATCCTCTACGCAAGTTCCTGAAGGAAAGAATAACATGATCTTTCAGACCATTTTGTCCCACGTTATGTACAGCTTTAGGAGGTAGAACCTCCGTTTTGAATTGTGTTCAGAAACAGACTACGATCTAGCAAAATAACAGCATATATTCAAGGTCTCACACAAATTGGCCTGGAAGTAATTTCACCAGAATACAACATGCAGGGAAACCTACATAATATAAATAGACTGGGGACAGCCATCATGCTTGGATGTTTTGAATATGCTTCTTCCTTAGAAGAAGAAATTCATCAGTCCCCAGTACTACTGTGCAGATCTGGAGATCCAAACAAATGTATCTAGGGTAAATAATTCAAGAAGAGTCAAAGTGCAAATGATATGGTAAGTTACAATTGTTCAGTTTCTGGTCATAAAATCCAGTATTTAGAACAAATAAATTATATACCTCTAACTTTAGACGAGGGTCATTTCATTTAGTTTTATTTCCAGATTCTGGATTAAAACTGGATCTAGAAATGTATGTGTAAGATATTGAAAGCAATAAAGATGATTAGGGGACTGGAGGCTAAAGCATATAAGGAATAGCTGCTGGAATTGGGTATGTCTAGTTTAATGAAGAGAAGGATGAGGGGGGACATGATAGCAGTGTTCTGATATCTCAGGTGCTGCCACAAAGAAGAGGGAGTCAAGCTATTCTCCAAAGTGCCTGAAGACAGGACAAGAAGCAACGGATGGAAACTAACCAAAGAGAGAAGCAACCTAGAACTAAGGAGAAACTTCCTAACAGTTAGAATAATTAACCAGTGGAACAACCGGCCTCCAGAAGCGGTGAATGCTCCAACACTGGAGGTTTTTAAGAAGAGACTGGACAGCCATTTGTCCGAAATGGTATAGGGTTACCTGCCTGAGCAGGGGGTTGGACTTGATGACCTCCAAGGTCCCTTCCAACTTTATCAATATTAATATTAATATTAATATTAATATTAATATTAATATTAATATTAATATTAATATTAATATTAATATTAATATTAATATTAATATTAATACAAAAATCCCAACTACATTCAAATTAAAAGAAAAATCCTCAGAGTTATGTTTTGACAGGTCAAAACTTGTTAAAACCTCTTTTTGGGAAGGGAAGAACCTGTCAGAACTTGTAACATTCCTGGATTATTTTAATAAGAACATATGACTTACTTGTTTAGCTTCTGAAACATGCATTGCCTTCTACAGGTTTGTGACTGATTTCTCATGTTTGTTCCATGAATCTGTTGCCCTTTCCCTCCACCCCTTATGATTTAAGTTTAAAACTGGCAATTATAGGGGAGGAAAGAAATGAAGAATATATTGAGAACAGTTAAGCATTTAAATGTGGGAAGATCTGTCAGGAAGCCAATAAGGACACCTGGGAGCTGGCTCTAGTGAAGATGCCTAGAATAGATACCATATGAGTGTTAATCCTATATAAATTAGAACAACTTTGCATGCCATCCACTTCCCATCTGCCTCAGGGCAGTGCCAGCATGAGCACAAAGGAATAAGCCAATATTAAGCCCCAGCTTTTTCATTTACTTCAGTTGTACTTTCTATTATGAAAGGTAGTTTAAGAGGTCTCTATTCAGCAGTTGCAATAATATCTTGTGGGTCTGCAAACATGTTTAGGAAAATGCCCCTTCAAAAACAGTAGCTCATAGCTATTCTCCATGCTTATGCAGAGATAAATTATTTCTTCCATCATGATGCAGCTGCAGTGACATCCTGTCGGAATAGGTTAACATCACTTTGGAAATTCTAGGACATCCCACTTCTGCTCTCAGATGAATCCTTCCCTCCAGGCACAAGAGTACGTTGAGAATGATATATCTGAAGAGTCCTGCCTGGCTACCCTGATTTCCTCATTGTCAGACTGCCAGGCTGTAATTAGAAGCAATGCTGCTTGCCTTTGTAAGATTTCACCATCAAGAAATCAGAGTAGTGAAACTCTGCTGTTTTAAGCTGATGAGAATAAATTATTCTTTCTTGTGAGCTATTATATCTGTTCCATTCCTTTTAGAAGCAGATTTCCAATGGTGGATAACAATGGGAATTTCATGCCCCAAAGAAAAGGATGCCTTTGTTCTCAAAAGTCTGCTCCAAATTTGTAAATGAAATCTGGCTTCCAATCAACATTCAAACATACTGGCATCGTTTCAATATAAACTATATTGGATACCAAGTATTTCTCAAAATTGAGAGTATTGAAGGCATTTTTTCAGAGGAGATACAATGTTATACCAAATTAATAGAAGTGTCAGTAGCAAAATTGTTACATGACAGACCATGGCAAAATTGCAGGAGGGAAGAATTGGGTTGCTGCATTCTGGTCACCAAATCCTGCTCAGTTTTGAGCCATTTACATATTACTTCATTTATTCTCACGGTTGCTTTGTTTCCATCATTAGCTATAATCAGTGCTTTTTTTGTAAAAAAAAAAAAGTGCTGGAACACTCACACATGTCATACAACCCGCCTTGCCTGCCCTACAAGATTCCATCCAAAAAAGGTGCCGGAACTCCATTCTGGGCGTTCTATGACAAAAAAAGCCCTGGCTATAATTATATTCAGTAACAAAACTTGAGCTCCATCTTTGTACAAATTCCATAATTCAATCCCAATTAATTTTATCATATGTTTTACCTTCTCATAATCTTTCATCAGTAAAAAAATGGAGTGAACTTTCACAAATTCATACACCGTGATGACTTGTTGAAAGCCAAAATTCTGGACTATGCATCCTCGGCCTGGCATAACACTATAGTGTACTTCCCAACTTTTGCTCTTTCTTATTTCAAACTCTTTCAGTTAGAATTTCACAAATCAGTTTCACAAGTATGCTGAAATCTCTTCCTCTGCAGTGTTTTTTTTTTTTTTGCATTCACTCTTGCTAATTTCTGTTTGTATAAGAGAACAATATCAACATTTCTGCAATTGTGAAGCAAAAACATAGAATACTCATGTACATTAAACAGGTAGATCAGCTCTTCCATGAGCAATTCATAATCATAGTTTTATCATTTCCCCAGTTATACTATCCAAATCAAAACCATTACCATTATGAAGATTCTTAGAGCATCTGTGATTTCTTTTTCATCCTAATAGAGAGCCTAGAAATTCTTAGTATTACACATTATGAATTATAGTTGGGTAGATTAAAAAAATACAAAATGTTGTTATTAATTCATTTAGATCCCCATTATGTATCTGTAGAATTTACATCAAGCACTATGAAGTTCAGTGGTAAGATAAGCCAAATTCAAAAGGGGACAAATGCTTCTTCACAAAATAGAAGTTGAAGGATTTATTATAATGGCTAGTTGCACAGTCAGCCAGATGTTTAGACTGGGTTTCACATTTTTTATCCATCTATAGAGTGTTTCCCAAGCACCTGGGATGGGCCAGTGATGGTGTTAAATGTATTGTCTCATGATGTCTCATGATGTTCCAAGTAAAGCTGTCTTCTGCAATTGATGGTAATTTTTGTTTTGGGATTAGTACTATCTTTGCTTTCTTTTGCCACAGTCATTCTATATCCATTTGCAGGTCTTTATATTTTATGATTGTTCTCCAGTTCTTTTCTCTTTTTTTTGTACTGTCCCTGGATACTGCCGAGTGATGCATCTACTATCCAGACATTTTTGTCTTTCTTATTGACAATTGTTAAGTCTGGGGTATTATGTGGCAGGTGCTTGTCTATTTGAATTCTAAAGTCCCAGAGCATTTTAGCATCTTCATTTTCTACAACTTTGTCTATGTGGTGGTCCCACCATTTCTTGCTTGCAAACATATGGTATTTCTTGCAGCTATTGCAATACATTGTTGATACTTTGCCATGCTGTTATTTGAAATCTGTAGGTGCAGTCTTCTTGCAGCAACTAACTAGGTGGTCCACTGTTCCTTCAGCTTCTTTGCGGAGATGGCATTTGCTGCCTGTTGCTGTTTTCTCAGTTCTGACTTTATCGGCATTTGTTCTTAAGGCTAAGTCTTGTGCAGCTAGCAATAGCCTTTCTGTCTCTTTCTTGTTATAAAATTTGTTAGAAGTGTATCCCATCTTTCCTCCAGGAACTCAAGGACTACGTTGTTTGTCGAATTTCACTTAAGGCTCCTTGGTCTGTGTTAGCATTGGCTTTTAGTCTATGATGACTTACATAAGTGGTTGGCTATCAGTATTCCTCTGTACTGTATGGCATAGCCAACGTTCAAGGAAGAGGACAGCTAACATTTGGAACTGCTGCAGCTTGCTGTGCCTGAGTGGTAGCCATGCTAGCTTCTCACCAAACCATTAAGGGCTAAATTTGTAGCATGTTCATTATTGATATAGAGAGAGATCCAAATGGGCCAACTGGAAACTTGTTCCTACAGGCTAAGCAAGTAATTTTGAAGTAATCCATAAGGAATACAGAGATATTTTCCTGGCTGAGAAGGAAATCCTCAATGGACCCAAGTAAACTAGAAATAAGAAAAGAGTCTTAGAATAAGCTGTCTTAAATTTCAGCATGCAGCTACTATATATTAACGAAGCTTTGATCCATAAATAATGTTGAAAAAGCTCAAACATTTAGGAAAAATTAATTAGCTATGTGTGCACTTTATAAGTGGATTTGTTTTTAAAATTCCTTTGGTGAAGTTCAGGTTGAAGATACTAAACATACTTAAAAATACTTACCAATAAGTGTTTAGGTACCTTAAGGATTTGCCAATTTCTCTGAAAGCTATGTAGGGAAGATATGTATCTTCTTTTAGAGCACAGTTAAATTTGGTCTACAGCTGCATGAAAATCATATGAAAAGATGTACACTTTTCATAAAAAATGAGTACACAGAGTGAATAGAAACTACATTCATACTATCTTAGGAGTATAAAGGGCATATATCCCTTAAATTGGCATCCTGTGCTTAAGATTCCTTGGGGAGATAGAATCATGCTAAATGTCATTATGAATTTTTATATTTATGTAATATATTCTGAACTCATATCCAGTTTTATAGGAGCACATAAGTAATTGCTGAGGGGGCTTTTTCTACCACCACCTTCAAAACAGCAGGGATTGTATGTTAGGACAGCAACTCCTCATAAAGTTTTAACTATAGTGACGCATCCCCATTTAAGAAGACATCCCATAGTTATAATCTGCTTCATTTCATCTCCAGCAACTTTTGACTGAAGCATAAGACTCAAATTAACAAAAAGTTAAGCAGTGCTGAGGAAATGGCACCAAAACAATGTATGTGCAAAAAATAAATATAAACCTTTAAAAAATGTGAATACTGTTCTTGAGCTTGATGCCTATCTGACAAATCCACCAGATGAGAGAGAAGGGTTCTTAGTGGTGTGAGATCTGCATTTTTACATTCCTCTAAAAATATTTCCTTTTAAAAATATTTTTAAAATACAAACATCCTTATTTAACATTCTACATACAGTATCTTGGAAAATAGAGAATTATTACTAGATCTTTAGTTCCTAGACATCTGGCATCTAATTTCAAGTGAGTCAGTGGATAGCTAATTCCTTTGCTATATCTATCCCTGTTCTTAGCAGTTGGGGCTGTCTTCTGTTTCTTGCTGTAATGAAAAATGACATCTGAGCTCTTTTCTTGAGGACATACATGCCTCTCATTTGCTTGAAAATTGCAAAAATGCATAAAATGAGGTGACATAATTAATTGAATGGATTAAGGGGAAATAATTTAAAATGTTGTCCTTAGCAATCATTGCACTGTAAATTTTTAGCAGTAGCCTGTCAAGTGCAGTATAGAATTTCCTACTCATAGACAAGCAGTCTTTTGAATAATTCCAAAGGATATAAGTCAAAGGCAAATTAGCATCCCCTGGTAAATTTCAAAGGGATATGCAATGGGAGGTTTCTTATTCCCAACTCTATAACGAAAACAACAAAAAGACTGAATTAGGATGTTGAAATGAAGATGAAATGGTGTGCGGAAGGGGAAATCTGAAGTAAGGTTTTTTTTTGTGTGTGTGCAAAAAAGTAAAGTTAGTTCTGATAATAAAAGGAATTGCTGGACTGAGCAAATGCTTATAGCACATGGATTTCTTGCATTTGTACCTCTTACCTTATCATTGATTTATCACTAATAGAACTCTGTATTCTAAAACCTGGTGTTCTAATTAAAAGAAAGGGGGGAAAAAGAATTTCCAGGGACTTAACATACTGGCTCCAGGGTTTATAAAAGTGTGAGGAAGCTAAAGTATCCCAAGATTTGAGCAGCAGAGGCCATCTTCTGCTCCCTACCTACAGTAGTTGTACTGTATCTCATATGTAGTCTTTGTTGTTTGAAAGAGGTCACAGAAATGGGAAAAGGGAAGGAATATTTTCAGTGATGAGTATTAATATAAAAGCTAGAGTTGTATCTTAACTACTTCAGTTAAGGAGACAAGGTTTGACCTTCCGACCTCAGACTTGTCAACTGAATTCTATTTTTGTTGTAGAAAATGTTAAAAGTAGCCATTCAGAATTAAACTTAAATTTATAAATTCATGATAATTCCAGTTTCTGTTCTTTACATCTACAACTGTTTAAATTCACCTTTCTAGGACATTCATCAGGATAAGAAACATCGCCCCCTTTGTAATAATTACAGACATTTGCATGTGTATATATGTGGCTTAGCCAGTCCTTGTTTTATTTGAGTAATGCTATATTAAGGATCTTCTCTTTAAGTAAGGCGATGTATATTCAGTCCTTTTAGAATTGCAACAGACAAACATAGGCATATGGAATATAGGATTATTTATTCTAGTTAACAGTGTTTCTTATTAGGAAAAATCACAAAGCATTGTTTGTGATTGGATATCTAATTCATCAGAAATTTTCAAGTAGAGAAAATGTAGTTAATATAATTTCACATAAAAGCTGTGTCATAGTATATGTCTGATTACATGTATAAAAATAGAGGAATGCTTTTCTCATCTCCTTTCTTAATTTTTGCGATCTATGTGGTTTTTTTTTTCTCTGCATTAAAAGCTTCAATGTTTTAGGATCCCCAAATTTTGTCTGGCCTTTTCATTTCTTATTCCTCTATTTTTCAAACAGGATGTCGATAAGGTTCTCAGTACTCCAGGTAGAATTGTCTGGCAACTGGATTTATTTTCTTACTGGTTTGAGACATTTCACTGCCTATCCAAGCAGTTCTTCAGTCTGAACAAGTTAGTTAGGGGAATCTGAGTCGGCAGAGAGTCGTTGGAATGCGCCATTTCCTAAAATTCTCACACCAACCTCAGGGTTTCTTCTGCACCAACAGGAAAATAAATCCAGTTGCCATGACTCAATTTCCAGACAATTCTGCCTGGATGACTGAAAATCTCCATTAACATATTGCCACACACTTTGGGGAAGAAACCCTGAGGAATACCCCTAAGAATTTTAGGAGCCGGCACATTCCAATGATTCTCTGCCTACTCAGATTTCCCTAACCAACTTGTTCAGACTGAAGAAGCTTGTTTGGATGGACAGTGAACCATTTCAAAGCAATAATAAAATAAGTCCAGTTGTCATGACTCAACATCCAGACAATGTTGATGTAACATCACTGTACTTTCAAGACCTTGGGCAATCAGATGGCTTGGTCAATGGCTGCCCTCTTTTCAATGCTACAATTACACAAAAAGGGAAAGAGAATTTAACCCTGCTGTGCTGAGGCTTGAAGACAAGCAGCCATTAGGTTTTATGTATCTGTATTCTCAGGATGATTCCCTGTTCTCTTCATGGCTTTGGGCATGAAGAACCATTCCTTCCAATGTACAAATCAAATCTATGGGCATGTTTTTCAGTTAAAGCAATTATATTTTTATTGATGGTTGTTGGGATTTCCATTCACAGTTCTTAAAGTTATGATATATTGTCCCTGGAATCGACTGTATTTCTTCTTTTTCAATAGAATTTCCTCCATAATGTAGAAGTTTAAAAAAAAGTAAGAGGGAATAAATGTCTGCAGTTTTTATTGGACACTGCTTAACAGAGTTTAATTTTCAAAGTTGTTACCCAAATCTAAAAATGACTTCATTATGGAAGTATTTGATATACATTCTAGGTGAGCTCTTTGTTGACTGCATTAAACAGAATTTCTAAGACTTAATATTTCTATTATTCTAGTATTTTATAAGAGTTTGCATCTGCTTTATCTTATCTGGTGTCTGCTAATTCTAGATATAATGAATATTGATGAAACTGAATGTTGAGCATGTGTCATGTAATTAGTCTGTTTTTAAACCTATGTTTTGTTTTTATGTATTTATTTTTGGTGTACTATTTTTATATAGTAATGTCATAATCTAAGATGGATTTTTTTTCCTGACAAGTTGCACTTATCTGCCTAGAAAGCCTTTTTGTAGGATTTTTTTTCCATTTTTCAGGGACATAGAAACATGCTCAATCATATTCCATTTGTTTCTGGTATCAGATCTTTGATACCAAAAAGATGCTCCATCAATTGATTATGGAAAGCTTCACATCAGATTAAACTGTTCATGCTTTTGAAATAAGGAAAAAAGCAATGAAAAAATGTCATTTGAAATATCACCACACATTTGTAGAAATGCCTCAATCAGGATGAAATTATTAAGACAGCAGAAAAACAAAAAATAGCACAAGAACAATCATATACTGTTTTCCACTATCCAGAATAGATGAACATTTGCAAGCATAGACTACTTAATATGTGCTCCAGTGATGACCCAGGGCTTGTTAGAATAGGCTGAAAAACAAAGATGTTCATTAGGTGACTCACATTTAAGAAACATCAGAATATAATTCCAGAGGTGTGTTTAACAAACGAATGAAAATCTCAGACACATTTGGAGGGGGAGAGTGAAAATCTCTAACTGAAGCCGCAGCCTAGCAACAGCATGAGGTACCAATAGAGAAACTGGAACAGTCAATTCCTCTGGGGAAAACAAATGTGTTTCTAGTTTGATTTCCTTTGAAAAACTGCACAAAGGAAATAAGCAAAGAACCGTTCTTTCCACTTCTCCTGGTTTCTTACAGAAGCAGCATACATGTTGCTGGCAAATACAGCATGCAAACCAAGGCCAGATTCAGAAAGTCCCTTTTGCACAGGTTGATAAAACCTGACAGTATCTTCTTGGGATTATCTGGGTTGGTTAGAATTGTTTTGAGTGACATTTCTCTTGGCAGGAAGCTTATGGGAACAAACAGACTGTACTACAGCGGATTCTGGAGGCACTTGCCCTTTTTGGCCCTCAGGGAGAGCGGAGAGAGAGGGAATAGTCTTGGTACTGAGTCTGTTAGGATTCCACAGTAATGATTCACTCTGGGATGCTTGATCAATAGATGGCAGCAAACTGTTTTCTGGAACTTAGTGAAATAGTATTCCCTCATTCATTTATTAATTCATTTTTCAGATTTACTACATTAAGTCATTTGCTTTAGAATCTGTTAATAGGAAACCCAGTTAGAGAAAGGTAGCTTGTGCTATTGGCTCTTCTTTCCTGCAATATGGAAAGGTTTCTCCTTCCCAAAAGTGTATGGGTCACCTCCGGTTCAGCTGCTTTAGGGTCAACTCCATAGTGAAGAAAGGAAAATTAAGGATAGCAATAGCACTTAGGTGTCCCAAAGATGCTTTTTCACAAGGCATCTGGACTTTCCTGTTTTTCTTTGAAGACGTTTTGCTTCTCATTCAAGAAGTTTCTTCAGCTCTGACTGGATGATGGGGAAATGGAAGGATTTATAGTCCTTGCAGATAGCTGGTCATTTGCATTCTTTTAGAGAGTCGTTGAGGCCCCCTGGAGGTTTATCTGAGGGTCACCTGAGTAGTGCAAATGGGTGTGGAGCCTTCTTGGAACTATTGAAAGAACTGTGTTGTAGACTAAACATAAATGATGCATAACCCTCCCCCTCTGTTGAGAGAGGGCTGTACAGTTTTGACATAGAGGGCCTCTTTGACCCCGCTTTCAAACCAGGGGTCCTCTCTGTCCAAAATGTGGACTTTGCTGTCTTCCAAAAAGTGGCCTTGGTCTTTTAAATGCAGATAGACTGCCGAATCTTGTCCTGAAGGGTTTGTTGTCCTATGTTGTGCCGTGTGTTTATGGAGTGGTTGTTTTGTTTCCCCAATGTACAGATCTGCACATGGCTCACTGCTCCATAAACGCATGGCACAACATAGGAGAACAAACCCATAGCTTCCACTCAAGCTAGCTTGATGTGGTGAAGGTAGTGTCCTAGAAACCAGGAGATTGCGAATTCTAGGCCTCTCTTAGTCATAAAAGCTGGTTGGTTGACCTGGGGCCAGTCACTCTCTCTTAGCCCACTCCACCTCACAAAGTTGATATTGTGGGGAAAATAGAAGGCAGATGTACAGTATTAATATCATCATCTTGAGTGGACACATAGAGAGAAAAAATAAAAAGACAGATTACAAAAAAATCTAACATAATAATAAAAAAAGCTATGTCAGTTCAGTTCAAAGTTTATTTTAGCGAATAGCCAGTATAAAGCAAACAATTAACAAGCTGTTAAAGGCTTCTGGTTCATCGTGCGGCCGCCATGGATGGCTGGGAGACTTGCTCTCTCTCCCCCGTTCAGTTTCGCATCGCTGGGGGGGCCTAAAAGGGCCAAAAGTTGTCCCGAAGAGGTGACCAGCAAGGAGGGGCTTTCGCTGGATCACGGGAGAACAGCAACTCTCCCGTCAGAGAAGGCGATCCCTCCAAACCGACAGATGAAAGGACCAGCCATAGAAATATGGCTCGTCCCTAGGCTGCTAACAGCCGAAGTCACATTACCATCTGGCAACTTCAAAGCAGCGTGGACAGGACTGGGTGAGGTTTGCCTCTCTTACATCCTAATTACTTAATTACCTGCATAAGCTGCTAAAGTACTTTCCCCCCTGTGGTGAGGGAAGGGGGATTCTAGCCCTCCCTCCAGAAACAGCAGCTATCAACCACTTGGGAGTTTTAAAACATTGGAAAAATACTGAGATCTTAATTGGAATCCTATTTCCTAAAATTGGTGGATTATAAGATTTGTAACTTTCTACTTTCTATATTTTTCTTCTCTGATTTTCACTCTAATTACTATTGAAGATTTGGGGTTTTTCCCTCTTAAAATAGAGGTGGGGCTAAAAAGATCCAACTAACTATAAGACGTAACCTGCTATTCTTCAAGAGACTTGTTGACAGCTTTGAAAATAGATAAGATATAAAGCAAGCTTGAAACACCATCTGCAAAAAACTCAGCTCCCCATTTGGTGGACTTTCTGATTGTAAGTTTCTTTTTTTTGAGTTTAATATACTACAGTGGAAGAAGAACAGGAATGGATTTCTTCTACAGAGGAAGTACAGGAACAAAGTCTTTGTATGTTAAAAGCGATGATCCAAACTTTACGTATAAGTCTGGATATGCAAACTCAAACTATGACTTCAACCAAAGAATTATCTATACAGAATTCTATAGAGAAAGTGAAACAACTAAATGCTATGACAGAAGACTTAGATACTCAACAAATACAGATAATGGAAAACACAAAAAGAAATTGATAATATTGAACAGGGAAAGGACTTTTCTTATAAACCAGAAGGAATTTGAAAAGAAAAAAGAAAAACAGATGAAAGAGAAGTTAAATACTTCGGGACAACTGCATCGAACTGGAAAAACAAAGAGACTACCAGCTAAATCAACTAGTCCTCTTAAGAAAACATCAACTGGATGCTCTTATCAACATCAAACAATAGCTACAACAATACAAGGATACTTTTTTGATGATTTAAAGGCAAAGATATGGAAAAATGACTTGGCAGGAAAAAAAGCTAGAATAAGATTGAAAAAGATTGGGGTTTTGATCTATATATGAGATCTAAAATAGAATATATTTAAATGGATAGAATATGTATTCTATGAATACAAGATATTGTAACAATTTGAGATAAAGAAAATTTTGGTCACATAAAATCTAGAAATTTATTGAAATAAGAATATTATACTGTCTTATTAGATTGGTAAGATAGATGGTAGAATTTATATACAAGGTGTGTATTTTAAATATTAGAATGTATGAGGAATTGTGATAAAGGAATTGTGTTTAATTAAAAATCTGGAAAAAATAAATATTAAATGTTAAATTAAAATATTAAGAGAAAATTAACCATCAGGTTACTGATTGGCTAAAAGTTTGAATGTTTACAAAGAACTGTATTGGTTCCAATATGACAGTAGATATTATGGGGGAAAGAGAGTGAATTAGTTGTTGTAATACTTTGAGATTTGTACTGATGATATTCAAATGTAATGGAATTACTGTGCTCAGCCACCACGCTACTTTTCAAATATGTAAATGTAATATTGTAAAATTAATAAAAAACTTGGCGAAAAAATTAACAAGCTGTTAAAAGTAAAATAGAAAGAATAAATATAAAAAACAAGATAAAAAATAGTACTGAATATTATTACCTCTATTATGACCAGTATCAGCTGTGTCACTAAAGTTAAGAAATAGAATGTTATTTATCTAAAACTAAGACATTAAACTAAAATTCTAAGATAGATCTTACAATATTTGTTTATTATTTCTGTCTATACATATATTTCTGTTCAAAAGTTATACAGTGTTAAGGAATGGGGATTAGTGAATTTGGCTGGCAGCCTAAGAGAATTTGGCAATCTCCAGGAGGGTAGCGTCGCTCTGATGGGAAAGAAGAATTTGTATGTAAAAGGTATCAGAATGACTTGAATATTTTACTAGAATAAGGGAAATAAAACAGATTCTAATATCTGTGTAAAAGCATTAGTTCAGTTAGTATGTTAGTATGTGGGTAGTAAATTCCATACCATATCTAACATGGATATTCAAGCATCGTATAGATTTTCATATAACTGCCTTCCAAAATAGCTGAAGGGGACCCAAGCTGTAACATAATATATTAAAGAAGTGACTGAGTGGAAATAATAAGATCTGAGAGTCTTTCAGGCTGCATAAAATATAAATATTTTAAATTAATTAAACAAGATATTTGTTAATCCACCCCACCAAATCACCCCAAAGCAACTCTATCACAGTTTATAAAATCAAAAGCTTCACTTTATATTTGACTAGTAACAAAGGGTCTATCCTAAGGCATTATTTGTTACTATAAATAGATATCTGATCCTATCATTGATCCATTATTTTAACTTTAGATGAAATGACCTCCTCAAGCTAACCATTTTTTAGGTAAGTCTGAATGGGAGCTGAGTCAGGGAGTCCTGATGTGGGACCCAAGAAAGAATTTACTCCTTAATTTGCTTTTTGAGTCTGCTTTGTAAATGCCTTCCTACTTGACTGTGCCAAAATTGGATCAGGTCTATTGTCTTTGTAAGATGTAGTTGTATTCATATTTTTTCGGTGCCTTTTTCGGTACAGCAGCAATTTATTAGTCTCTAAGGTTCCTTAGTTAACATTGTTGTGAATTAGGCAAGTTGTCTTTTTCTCCTTTTTACTTTTTATCTTGATGTTGTTGTTCATTAGAGCTTCCTGTCAATCTGATAGATTTTTCTACCTTCAGAAATTACTGACTATTATGCCACTGTGGACTCCCATAGTCATAGGTGCTCTATTCGTGCCCTTTGTATTTTAGGTGATTCTGAACTAGATGAATAGGAGTAAAATAGTTCTAAAGAGGAATAGGAACACTTGCACATGACTATTAATTTTCTAGCTTTAGAGGCCTCTAAACCAGAAAAAAGAAACAAAATTATCATATATGCTAAGGAAATCTCTGTCTAGCTACCGTATCTATATCCAGAGTTGTGTTTGGATAATTTTTCTTGAGCCTTACAAGTTATTTTGGAGACCAAATGTTTGTTCATTCTAGAAACTAAATATAGAAAAATCTTTTGGTGAAGTCTAAGGGATCAGAGTAAAATGTCAAGCTTCTGAATCCATCTGTAGTCCAGTGAAGGCACAGTACATATATCATTGTAATATACTCATAGTACACAGACTTTTCCATGTATATATGTTTATATGCTTACATTGTTTACTTAGAATCATATTCCATTGCATTTAAAGAAGGAAGGACTCACTGGAGAAGGGCCTAATGCTGGGAAAGATTGAGGGCAATAGAAGAAGGGGACGACAAAGAATGAGGTAGCTGGATGGAGTCACTGAAGCAGTAGGCGTGAACTTAATTGGACTCCAGAAGATGGTAGAGGACAGGAAGGCCTGGAGGAACGTTGTTCATGGGGTTGCGATGGGTCGGACACGACTTTGCAACTAACAACAAAAAAAGATACTGAGCTCAGTCCCTAATGGATACACTTTTATAGTTTTCTGGCTACAATATGGAAGCAGTTTGCTATTGCTTTCTAGGGTAGATTTTCCACTTCCCTGCCCAGGTTACAAGGCTAGAATTTTCGGACAATTTCCAATTTAAATGTTAACTGGAATTTATAGAAATATGGTGGCTCACATGGTTAGGACGCTTGCATTTGAAACCCAGTTGCTACTATGGGACAGGGTGAGCTCCCATCACTCACTCCAGCTCCTGCTGACCCAGCAGTTTGAAAGCTGGTGACTGTGAGTAGACAGATGGGTACCACTTCTGTGGGCAGCTTAATGGGGACATGAAAGGACCCTCCATTTGGAAGTCCCCTGCGCAATGGTTGCATCACTGGCTAATCCTATAAGCACTTCAGCACTCCCAACATGACTATAGCAGTAGTAGTAGTAGTAGTAGTAGTAGTAGTAGTAGTAGTAGTAGTAGTAGTAGTAGTATCTGAAATTAACTTTAGTTAGCTTTTTTTTTTACATCACTAAATCAGTTAGTGCTGCCCCACCTTGCTTAGGCCCACTATTTGGGAAATAGGAAATCCTCATAACTTGGAATTTAACACTGCTGATACTGACATTTTGCATAATAGTTTCCATAAATACCATGATACTTGATGTTATTTGGAGTTAGAAATATGTGTGTGTGTACATGGACAGAAAAAAACAGAAATACACAATCTAGAAGTCATTGTTAAGATTGTATTGAATATTTTGTGATATTACTAGCTTTATCATAACATAACAATTACACTTTACTCTATAGAATGTTCACCAGTGTGTTTCTAAGACAAAGACCATCATTGTAGAATTTGGAAAGGCTTCTCCTAACATGAAAAAAAAAACATAGGCCAATATGAGAAGGGTTACATACACTATACCAGTGACGGCAAACCTTTTAGAGACCGAGTGCCCAAACTGCAACCCAAAACCCACTTATTTATCACCAGGTGCCAGGTGGGTGTGGCCCACTGGGTGGGCGTGGCTGTGGTGGTCATGGCAGACTGGTTGGATATGGCCAAGGTGGGCGTGGTCACCTCGATGTTGCTTGTGAGGAGGGACACCTGTGGGAGCCGGGGAGGATTGGGGGAGATCCAGGGGGTCTCAGGCAGGTGGGGTGGTGGGCAGGAGGCTCATCCTGTGGGGTGAGGTGAGGCAGGGTGGGGGTGCCATTGTCACAAGGCAAGGCAGGGGCTGGGGTATCTCCTGCCTGACACCATTGGCCCCTGAACACAAAGGCCAGCGAGCACATGGGGACTGACAGTGGCCATCAGCAGCCACAGCCTGCTGGCCCCTCGACTGGCGCACTCTGGGGATCCGCAGCCTGCTGCCAGCAGTTCAGAGAAGCTGCCTCTGAGCTGGCCAGCCAGCCAACAGCTGAGGAGGCGATGTAGTGGGTTGTTCCCCGGGAAAAGGAGAACATGCGAGGCCAGGAGAGATGGGACAGGGGGGAGGAAAACCAGCCGTGCTGGAATGCATCTGGCCACATGGGACCTCGGCGAGTTAGCGGGCAGCTGGTTGAAGAGGGACGGTTCCATCTCCAGGGCATGGCACGGGTGCCCACAGAGAGGGCTCTGAGTGCTGCCTCTGGCACGGGTGCCATAGGTTCGCCACCACTGCACTATACAATATAAGGTAGGTGTCTTCAAACTTGGCCCTTTTATGACTTGGCTGGCTGAGGAATTCTGGGAGTTGAAGTCCACAAGTCATAAAAGGGCCAAGTTTGAAGACGCCTGATATAAA
>NW_015386664.1:801858-803002 GCF_001527695.2 Protobothrops mucrosquamatus | reverse complement strand
GGCATGGCACGGGTGCCCACAGAGAGGGCTCTGAGTGCTGCCTCTGGCACGGGTGCCATAGGTTCGCCACCACTGCACTATACAATATAAGGTAGGTGTCTTCAAACTTGGCCCTTTTATGACTTGGCTGGCTGAGGAATTCTGGGAGTTGAAGTCCACAAGTCATAAAAGGGCCAAGTTTGAAGACGCCTGATATAAAGTCTCATCCTCTCTCATCTAAAAGAGCTCAAAATTTTAGGAGATGGCACCTGGATTACAGTCTGTTCAGTAAATATTAAGCCTAAGTGGCAATGATGTTCTAGATACTCTAATTTGGTATAAAATCTTTTTGAACTGTGCCATTTTTCATACTCTTGTTCCTATAGCCACTAATGACTGTGACATCATCCTTGCTCTCAAGTTGGCTACAGTTATAAAGCCAAATAGGTATGTGACTTCCAAGAATTCTGATGTTCTGCTTAATTTACAAAACAAAATGTTGAAATTTATTTAGCAACAGAAATAGCTGCTGTTTGTAACTATTCTTCCTTTATACAAAGGAAGTACAATAACTGTCTGTTCCCAGAGTATCTTAAACCCTCCCCTATCTGTGAACTTCTAAATCTGTTTTGCCATATTATCTTAAGTTTGTCTGCAGGAGGGAAGTAATAGTCCCACTGTATCCCATGTCCCATCAAACACATGTACTGTAACAACATCTCTATTTCTACTCTTAGAAATCCCTGCATTCTCCCTATTTATCGTGCTGCTGTTTAGCAGATTTCTTCTCTCATCCCACTTGGGTCTGACTTGGGGTTGAGGAGAGCAAATTGCTGGCACAATCACATCTCAGAGCCATAATGTGTGCAGCATTAATGTTTTGCTTAGTCTTCCTTCTTTGTCAGTACAAATGATTGGGAGGGAGTACTAAAGCAGACTTTTAACTGTTTCAAACAATGGGATATTGGCATGCAATCCTTTTTGAAGATTTCGACTAGACCTCTTTTAATAGGTACACATGGATGCCATGGAATATAAATGCTTTGCTACAGGAGAGGCATCTAATTTGAGACTCTTTCCTCGATTAACCTTAAAAGATCTATAAATGACTCATCCATTGGGTGAGTCATGGAGACATTTTTTTCTTTCATGGGTTTTCCAGATG
>NW_015386664.1:688584-799529 GCF_001527695.2 Protobothrops mucrosquamatus | reverse complement strand
AAACATACAGATCCACATGAATTCAATGCTATCCCTTCAAGTATAAGTAATTTTGAAGATTTACACTTTAGTTAGCTGTATAATAGCTTCTTAGGGTTTTTTAATTAAACATTTTAAAGTGAAAGGAGCAGGTAGCTTAGCAGACACCAATATCAGTATCTCCAGGCACGTGAGAGCCATACCTGGATATACAACTAAAGCAATAAAGAGATTCCACAACCTACTACATCAAAAAAATTTCAAGCAGTCAGAAATGGTCTGGTTTGAGAAGAACTTTACATGTTCTCAGAATTACATGCCAAGCAAGCTTCTTTTGGAAGAGTATCTCAGAGACCAGGGAAATAAGCCAGAAAGCCATTTTTCCAATTGCTCCTTCCCTATCTACTAATGGAAATGGCCAGAGGCAGGCCTCCGTGGATGGCCCAAGCATATAGGGGAGTTGGTGTGAAACTAGGCATCCCTCCAAATGCATTATTGCTAATCAGACCAAGGAGGAAAAGCTATCACAAGCTATCATTTAGGAAAGGAAAAGAGCTGTGCAGCAGCTGCAGTTTTTTTACTCTTTGATTTTCCAGTGCTCAAGGCTGTTCTTATTTCAAATGTTTTGTTATTCTTTTTTCATTTTGTTAAAAATATATATATGCCTACACTACCATTATTACAACATTGAGGAGATCATGCCTCAAAAGGTAGTTGACTTTCCAATCATGAGCCTTCTCTGCCTAAACAAAGCAAGCATTTGAGTGATAAACCTTTTTGCCCCATTATCTAAAAAGTTGGAGTTTGTGTGGAACTCACAGAAAATTGTTTTCCCCGAAGTGAGAATATAACTTACTTTTGATTGAAGGGCAGCACTTCCTCCCTTTATAGCATTTTGTCACAAGTACAAATGGGTTATTCAACTGGGAATGAAGTGGTAAATGCTGTGCGCTAACCAAGTCCTCTTGCAAAAATTACTCAGTGAGCGTTGCAGGAATGGAGAAGGCATGTTGCATATATGAAATATGAAAGTGGTACTAAAATATGTCATTTTAATTTGTTCTTGACAGATGTACAATAAGCTTAGAAGCTTCACTCTTATGTCTCCGTTCTGATGTTGGCTTTGTTCTTCAGTGTTATTAAGGTAACTTGGGTGGGCCAAATCTTGCTTGGTTTTTTAATAAGATTCTAGGATTTTGCTTCCAGATGTATTGAGATTGCAAATCTCCAAGTTTGGCCATGTTGGCTTCTATTTTAGAAGTTGTTCTTACACACCTGGCAGACATCAGATTGTGTTAGTCTTCCCAGAGTGTAACTTTCAGCATCAGGAACGAGTTATGGTTAGTTTCTTCCAAGTGGACTTTGCAGGAGGCTTGTGATTAGTTGCTGTAGTAAGTGGAATAATAGACTAGATGGGACTTTGGTCTGAACTGCAGGTAGTGCAGCTAACCAGGCTTTATAACATGCTCTTAAATATTTGTTTTTCCTCAACCATCTGCTTGTTTCTTTACACTTCTTCCAACAGTACTGGTATGTTAATTGAATATGTGCAGCCCTGCATCTTCTAGGTGTTTGCTTTTAATAAAGCTAAACAAACACTTGGTTCCTTTATGACTTGCTTTTGTACTGTTAATCTCTTCTCAATATAACTATATATTCACCAGTTTTTTTTAACTATGTTGATTGTGAACATCCCACAATGCAACCATTTTTCAGAAGACAAACTAGGAAGAATGGTCCCGATGTCAGCTTGTCTATCCTGCCAAGATGTGTTTTGTCTTTTGTGTGTTTGAGTGTGTGTGCAGAAGGGCATATTTCTAAATGTACTTATGTATTTGTAAAGCTTGCAGTACATTTAAAAAGTTTTTTAACAAAGCATCAATATTATGTATATGTCATTGAGAATTAGAGAAAAAGCAAAGGCAGAAAGTGAAGAGGCCTGGTTTTTTTTCATTTGTTGAGCATCATGTATACTATTTTTAAGAACTTGCATATCTCACTTTAGTCTTCCTTCCTCCAAGTTTCCTATTTAATAGATCTTCCAACTCTGATTGTATCTAATGTCTGGCATTGCATAGTAGTTTAGAGATACTATAAGATACTACTTTTTCATTGCCTGATAATTGAATTTATTGTTATCGAAAATATTTAGCCCTAGACCATTGAGATGGGAGATCAACTATCTGTGTTGAGGTTCCCTTGATTCAAAGCTTCATGTCCTTCATGACAGCAAGGAACTCTTCTAGAATGCCACTAACATTCTCAGTCATGCCCTGAGATTTGTTGACTTTTCTTCTGATCACAATGATAGCAGTCATAAGAATAAGTTTATGTCTAATAGTTCTTATGTCATGGAAAAATCAATGCTGTCTAAAAAGGAATTGGAACCACTATGTTCCACTTATTCTGTTACGTACTTCCTTTCTGAAGTTGACTTGCCTAAAAAAAGTTAGGGCCACTGGGTACAGCAGGACTCAAATTTCTTCTCTTGGACCATTTGTAGATGACACAAATTATTCAAGGGGAGAAATGTGAAAGTTTGTGTGAAATAATATCTTGATTACTTAACTATCTTCCAATAATTCTCATCTGAGTCAAGGAAAGGAATGGAGGAGAAAATTTGCTTAAGGAGAATGTGTGCAATAAAAGTACATATGAAATGCAAACAGTAAACCTTAATTCAATTGACCTTTTCCAGGAAAAGGTCCATTAAGTCTGTTCATTAAAATGTCCATTATGTCTGAATGTTAAATACACATTACATTATTGATGTTTTACAAATTTTGATTTAAATTGATACAAATTATGTCAATTATCCTTATTCATACTGGTTTGAGAATCAAATATTATGTTGTTTGGGAACGAAGCTCAAACAGAGATTTATTCTCTTGGATAAGAAGTCCATTAAATGAGGGTCCATTAAACTAAGATGTCATTGTAGTAATTTTGATGCAAGATTGTTTTAAAAAAATACAAATTGATTTAGAACTGGAGGGATTATGTCAAGTGCCAGGGAAATCAGGAGATTTAGGCAGTTCAAATGAGTATAATAATTTATTGCAAGCTTAAGCTCTGTACAAGAATCTGAACTACTAACAGTCTAAGGAAATTAGCAGGAGTTAAGGAATTCAAGGCGGGCAGGACCTAGATCTCTTGTGGGTGTACAGGGATTTGTGACTGATAATGCATTTGACCTCTCCCTCAGGGTCAGCCTGGTCATCTTCTATAGATGGAATTTAAGATAAGAATATTTTAATAAAGAATGGGGAGATTAATTAATGTGGCAATACTGCATAACTTTTGGAGTATGCTGGAGGACTCAGAAATTCTATTTCTATTTCAAGACTCTGACTAGCAAAGCAAGCAGTAGACAGTAAATTCTTCATGGGGCTTCATTTCCCTTGCAGTTTGAAGGAATCCATCAGATCTGGATAGTTCAATGTCCCGATGATGGATCTAAGTGCTTTTAATTGGCCTAGATTAGGCCATCTTTTTGACACAATCTGGATCATTGCCTTTCCAGGGTTAGGTTGTGAAATCATTCGATGGTGACTGTAACCATAAAGAGTCAGAATTATTATAGTAAACCAGAATCAATTTCCTCTTGCTTTGATATGATCATAATTATGTAAGCATTGCCCAGAATGAGTCAAGCTATACTGCTGAGAGGAGAGAAGATGCCAAGAACATATTATAATCACCTGGAAAACATTTTTGACTACAACATTGCTATATGTGTGTCTGTGTATGTATTCATTACAAATAAAAACAGAAATAGTTAAATAATAATTTTAAAATCACTATGTTGTTCACTTAAATATTAGTACTGCTAATCAGTCAATATTGCTTGTTTGTCATGCTGCTGAGAATTATGTTAGGTGTAATTTTATTTTATTTTATTTTTTAAATTTTATTTTAATTATTACATTTATTGGCCACCCATCTTGGCATAGGATAACTCTGGGTGGCTTACAGTTACATATACAGTTAAAACATAAAAATACATTAAAACCAAGGGCACATGGGGAAGGCAAGGGGGAGGTGGGATCTGTTATTACTCAATTACCTCCTTTGCACTGTTCCCCACTGGGGCCCCAAGCCAACTGGCACAGCCACATCTTTAAATCCTTATGAAAGGATAGGAGGGTTGGGGCTAACCTCACATCGGGGGGGCAAGATGTTCCAGAGGGCAGGAGCAACAGCAAAGAAGGCCCTCCTCCAGGACCACACCAGCTGGAATAATTGGGTTGATGGGACCCGCAACATGTCTCCTCTGCCGGCATGAGTAGTACAGGCCAATCCCAGTGGCGTGAGATGGTCCCTCAAGTAATTCAGTGTATCAGAGGAATACTATATGGGAAAAGCTGCCACATGTGATGGCAAATATTAGGTTTGTACCAAGAATATCTCCTTTCAGCTCCTGCAGAATCCATGGTAGAGAGGATAGCTGGAGAGACTTGACTTTCTGTTTAGATGCCACAGGGAATCTGCCTTTACTTTTCTTGTTTTCTTTCTCTCTTTTCTTTTTTCTTTTTTTATCATTAACGTCAGTTTAGTAGAATATAGGGTCTAAGTAAAAACCAACTCTTCAACATTGTCAGCAAACAAAATGTTTCTTGTTTCCTATGAATATTTGGCAAGATTAGCCCATGTTCATTACAGTGATCCAAATGGGAGGAGATCAAAACATGAGTAACAGTGAGAAAAACTTCCTCATCTGAAAAAGACCATATCTGGCATACAAGAGGAATCTGTATAAAGAAATGTCCAGGCCTAGTTACTCAAGCAGGAATTGAGTCCAAAAAGATTCCCCTCTCCCCCCCCCAATATATACACACTAGCTCTGCACAGTGAAGCATTGCCCCAAGCTAAATATTCAATATCTCTGAAATGGGAGAGTTTCTATTTCCAAAGTTATTGCATCTTGTCGGAATTAAGTCAAAGCATGATCATTCTCACAGAGACATTTGTAGTCTCTAATTGTAGTAGGATGTAAGAATGACATTGGAAGATGAAGAGAAGAAATGCTATCTAGGGAATGAGCAGATAAAAGGGCAGAGAAAGAAACTTACAAAAAAATCCACCTTAACTTATCAGACAGTAAAAAGAGAATGTGGGAAATTTGCACTTTTAAACTTGCAAGATTCTGTTAATGTAGCCTTACAATAAAGTAGAATTAGTTCTTGTCCTGATTCCTGTCTAGTTTTCTTGGGTGACTGACACTAATCACTGGAACAAAACAGTCAGTCAGATCTTCTATTCAACTCAAAGTTGAAATATATAACTGAAAATCAAGTACTTATTAACAGGGGATATTGATGGATGATTTAATTGAAATACTTCATATAGATGTTAAATAAGAGCAGTAGGGTGTCAATCCCTGTAACACCCCATAATTGCCCAACAAACCTGGGCAATTTTATCCACTAGAGATGTCTTTACAGTGACTCAGGAGATGCTCTTCCAGGTACTTGTTGAACACTATTTAGAGTGATCTATGCATCAGATGCTCAGTCATGCATTGGGACAATATTCATTATTCTTCCTCTTTTACAATGTTAGATCTCAAGGTTATCCATTAGGACCAAATACATGGAGATTCAGCATAGAGAAAAAAATAAATTGTGGAATTTGCTGCCAATAATTCTGGTAAATTCTGATAATTTGGATGATTTTAAAAGTGAACGTGAGAGACTCAGAATCAAACTAGTCATATTGATGGCTGATATTATCTCCTCAATCATAAGTGGCATGCCTTAAATATTTGTTGCTACGAAGTGAAAGAAAAGGGGAGCTGTCACGGTACAGTCCATATGAGCTTCCCAGTTCTATCCATTTTAATCTTTGTGTAATACTAAATGCTAGACTAAATGTCTTGATCCAAAAGGGCTTTTCTGATATTCTTACATTCTCAGGTTGGAGAAGGGCATTTAACCTATAATTCTATAGCAACCAAAGAACATTACGCCTAAATCTTGCAACATTTTGTTCTGAAATTTTGCTGATAAGAAAATTTGAAATCAGAAACTAAAATACATTTGATGTTTTCAATATGATACCTTGCTTTAGATAAGTATTATGTTGCCTGTAGAAATTACTCCCTGAAAATGTTTGCAAAAATGCTTCTTGTATATGAAATTTCATCACTACTAAGATAATAACCACACACAGATTTGTGATGGAAAAGAATAAAGGGATATTCTTTGCCCAAATATCCTGGAATCATCTATTTTTTTAAACCTCTCCTCAATTCTAGGTATGTGGCAGATTTCTTTTCAAAGCCTCCTTCTGCTTTTACTACACATCAGGGAAATTAGTATGTAATTTTCTTTCCTGGCATTAAAGCATTTTTAGGTTTATTAGAGGGTGGCAGTGTTGTCATACAGCATTATAACCTCCATCTGCACGGGCATTACTGGAATGCTAATTGTGTTGGTTTGTTAAGCAAGCACAAAAATCACAGCAAAGCAAAGCATGAATATGTCTGAGATTGTGAAAGCAGCTGCCTAGTTTGAGAAGCTGCAGACATCCAAATTCAATATAATCAACTCTTTTTACATAAGCAGTTGTATTAGGGAGGCTTGCCAGCCTCAGTGTCTGCCAGCAACTTCCCTATGCATGGTTTCCAGTCAGAAGCTATATGCATAAACTGGACTTTTATTTTCCTCCAGTGCATCTTGTAAAAGTTGAAATAAATGTTTTGGGATGAGAAGTAAAGTGGGATTGTTCTTGTTTAGCCCAGAGATGGCATACGGAAGCTTACATTTTGACCCAATTCATATTTGATTTGATTATTGTAACTTAAAGACTATAGTGAAAAATTTCTAAAATTTGTATACAAATGCATCATGAGAAATAGTATATGTTGTAGAACTTTTCTGTTAGGAGTCTTAACAATGTGATAGGAATGGACACGTCTAATTTTGTTCCATTTCATTTCTACGTAATTTCCTGTCTATTATTCGATTTCTACTTTAATCTGATTTTTTTAAAACTACATTGCACTAGAAAATTCTGAAATCTCTTGGGGCATAGATCCATTTCTGCATATACAAAGCTATGGATCAGATATGGATTCCTCTGCCAACTTTTCACACATGAATGGATTTTGAATATAAAGTTGAATAATAACCGGAATTGCTCTCTCACCTAAATATACATAGATATACTATTTCTCATGATGCATTTGTATACAAATTGCATTTGTATACAAACCCAGGAAGCATTGTGTCCTGGCAGTGAATTCTTTGGAGTGAATTGTTTCTATTGGGATGTAGTGGCTATTTTCTTTTCCTATTGTAATAACAATTACAGCTTAGCAGAAACATATTTCAATTATGTAACCATACATAAATCTTGGGGGGGGAAACAGCTTCACCTTACAAATATTGTAGACATTAGTTAAAACTAAAGAGTAAGTTCAAGCAAGAACTGACCTAGATTGTAACTTCAGGTAGTGTGCCAGTTAATCTCTGAACCTCTTCATTTAATTTATGATGTTTACCAGCAGTGCAAGCTGTAGAATTGAGTTGTTTCCTTTGGGAATCATAGGCTGCCTCTTTTCTGCTGCCCATTTATAGAACACGATATTTTTCTGTGTGAAGTACAGGATATGACTGCATGGGGAGAGAGATCTGTGCAAAATAGTATTTTTTTATTTTTAAATGTTTTTAACAATGTGTAAACTGTCTAGTCACTGGGAATTGGGCAGCAGATAAATTTATTGAATAAATAAATATATAGTGTTGAAAACATAATAGAACTTGTCCAACTGCAAAACAAAATACAATCCTGGAGGAATCACAACCACAGCAGTACCACTGAAGATAGTTTGTACCAACTAGAGGCATTCACCATCATTGGCCTTGGGTGAATATCTTCATTAGAGTACAGGTAGTCCTCGACTTACAACAATTCATTTAGTGACCGTTCAAAGTTACAGTGGCACTGAAAAAAAGTGACTTATGACCATTTTTCACACTTATGACCATTGCAGCATCCTCATGATCACATGAAGATGCTTGACAACTGGTTCATATTTATGACTGTTGCAGTGTCCCAGGGTCATGTGACCATCTTTTGAGACCTTCTGATAAGGAAAGTCGATGGGGAAACCAGATTAATTTAACAACCATGTTCCTAATTTAACAACTGCAGTGATTCAGTTAAAAAATGTGGCAAGAAAAGTCATAAAATGGGACAAAACTCACTTAACAAATTTCTCACTTAACAACATAAATTCTGTGCTCAGTTGTGGTCGTAAGTTGAGGACTACCTGTATCTTCAATGAGAATCCATGTGTTGGGCCCCACCCATCTACCTTCCTTTCCCCATTACTACTCCTTCATTGTTTATGGATAGAAATGAGCCCTGTCCTTCATCTGTAACACTGAAGAAAAGAATAGTCTCTGTGTTTCTTTGAGCCTTTGTAAAAATGAATATGCTTGTCGAAGACTACAAAAAATAAGATTAAAAGATAGTTGATAGGTTCTAATAAAAAATTAAATAAGAATGAAGACAGGGAAGGATTGACTGCAGGGAGATAGGTTTGATGGAGAAATGCCCTAAGAAACCAGCCTTCACTTTGGCTGACCACAGATGACTGTTCATGGATGAGAGAAGTGCACCCACCTGGTTATCCTATTGGACCAACTGCAGGGTTCAGATAAGAGACATTGTTCTGCAATGGTTCTATGCAGTCTTCAGTGGATCATTCCAGTATAGGAGAGGGGAGGAGATGTTGGCTGGTTTCTCTTGATATATAGGATGCTCAGGAATTGGTCCCCTACTTCTTGATATCTCCATGAAGTCACTGAAATACGTTTTTTATGGTTTGGGGTTTAATAGGATGATGAAAGTCAACTCTACATTGTCATGTGGTATCTGGAAGTTGTCAGGATCTGAGTAGGAGAGAACAGACCAAAGATAACTCTTAATAAGTCTTAATAAGTCAAAATTGATACATCAGAATTCTTTGTCACCACCAGAATATTGTTTGACAAATAAGCACTATAGATCAGGGAACAGATTCACAATTTGGATATCCTTCTGGATTCATGACTCTTCCTGGGATGGCAGGTTGAAATTATCACCAGGTGAGTCTATGTCCAGCTTTAGCTAAGATGCTAGTTGTGTAAGATGCTAGTTGTGGGCAGCAGGAGCTGGCCGCAGTAAGTCAAGGCCTCATCATCAACTTTTAAACTATTGTAAGGTGTCATATTGGAAGTTGTACTTCTGTTCGCTGCTCAGAAGCTAGAATTGGTTCAAAATGCAATGGCCCATGTACATGCAATGGCCCATGTAACATTTGGAACCTATAACACTTGTTGCTGGTTGGTTTTCAATTTAAAGTGCTGGCTGTGACCTATAAAGCCTTTATCAGAACAAATTAGATTGCTTAGGAAGAAACTGTTAAACAGCCCACAATTTTAGGGGGTTTGGGAGTCTGGCATGAAGGTGGCACTGGTTTACTGTGGCAATAATGAACTGTGGAACAGCCTACCCCATGGAAATCAAGCTAGCCCTTTTTTTGCTGACGTTTCAGAAGTTGTTGAATAAGATATTGTTTCAGAGAGCCCTCTTCTGATTTTATCAGGCCATCTTTATTTTCATTTTTCTTGTTTTCACTTTTATGGTTTTGTCTATAGTTTTTATTGTTATCTATGAAGGTTGTTTGGCTTGCATGTTGCAATGGATATTTTAACTCGTCTTTTTATAATTATATACAGTATAAGTCACCAAGAGTTTCTGATTGTGGAGGGATAGAAATCTGTCTAAATTAATAAATGGAAAGAACACTTGGTTCTATTTTCATATCATTTTTTCCATATGCTCATACAGATTACATGAAGAAATTTATCAGATGAATCATAATGTTCTGGTGTATTTTTTTCCTTGTGTACCTTTACAGTTTAGAATTCTTTAAAAAAAACCACTCTTTTAATGTAACTCAGTTTTTCCTTTGAAAAAAGATAAATTCCTTGAAATATCCTTCACTCAGTTCTTTTAAGAGCATGATCTTTTTTATCAAGAAAGTAGATTATGTAAGCATTGTGCTTTTAAAATACAATAGTGTATAGTGTTTATGTCTCATAAAGCTACATTTTTAAAAATCTGGAAACATGGTCATAAATATGAGTCCATTACTTTTTTAATGACTACATTGGTATATTGATTATATGCTTCAGTAGTCACCATGGTAGTCAGTTTCTACCTTATACTGAAACAAGAGATGCTGGTGGAATTCAATAATCCAGAAACTTTCTAATTCATTAAATCTTTCCAATTCATTTTGCACACTTTTCATGTAGGACTTAATGTTTTAGATATTTTTCATATTTAAGCCTATTTTTCAGTTGGTTCTATTTTTTTTAAATAGTTAAAATTGGCTTCCTCCCTGGAATAATGGTAGCTAACAACCAATGGTTTTTGGTGGTGGGAGAGAAGGAGATAAAAAGTACTTTTGAATTTGGCAAACATCAATATATAACACTTCTATTTGAAGAAAGTATGCCTACTCATCCCAGCTGTTAGAGATAGAATTGCCATAAGGTGTTTAGAAAGCTTTCAGTCGGGTAATGGATCTTTAGTCAAGCAAAAGTATGAAGTCTTCAGATTTTTCAGTTAACTATAAAGCTTAATTTGTTGTAATTCCTTCCTTGAGAAGGAAGATCTCTTTTGAGAAATTATAATCGGTGATCTAGAAATAAAGAATAAATGAGGTGTTTTATTTATTATTACTAAAAAGATATTAGAAAGGAACTATTTCAAACATCAACAGTCTACAGACAAGAAAAAGAATATTTAAATTACCTAAACCTACCTTGACTTGCAGTGATGATTTTATTATTTAACTTAGATTGATCAAGTATGGGTGCATTAGCTTTTTTTCAATGGATTGTGGTTCCAACACATCAAGGTACTAAGCTGGAGAATGGAAAAGCATGAACTAGAGAAGGTGGATAGAGTAATAGATTATTTTATTAATGTTTGCACACTGAAAGATGCATATATTTAGGACTTTTTCTATGAGAAAAGTTAAACGTTGGAGAGACAACTTAAAGATTTTAAAATCAATACATAAATATAGTTTCTTTCACCAGAATCCAATTTATCCAAACATTTGCCCACATAAATTAATGTAAAGATTTTCTACCAAAAATAGTTGTGTTGGCTTAGATATAAGTATTTTGAATATAATTATGGAACAATAGATATCAGTGACTATTAACCATGATATCTAGAAATGTACAGAGGTAAATATATTGAGAATTTTTAAATCTGGCAACAGTTCTTCACTTTGGAATCATTCAAGGACTTTTGCCTAGCTACATTAGAAGACAGATTGGTGGAGTAAATTAGGGATTGTTGATTCAATCCATCCAATAGTTATTTTTATTCAAGCAAAAGATAAAAAATTAATTAGTAGTCTTATTTTTATAGAAACAAAAACAATAGTTTAAAATAGGCAGTGGTGGGATTCAGCTGGTTCGCACCACTTTGGCAGAACCAGTACTAATTTTTTGTTGACCAGGCCCAGAATGGACTTCTGGAAGCGGCATCCACACAGAGAACTGGTTGTTCACATATTTGAATCCCACCACTGACTCTAGGATATACATTTATAGAAGATGATCAGAATAAGGATGGAGAGTCTGAAAATCTAGGTACTTTAACATATGATTGGAAGTGCTGAATGTGTTGAAGCTTGGGAAAAGAAGTGTGAAGAGGAAGGTCTGAGAGTTGTCTACAGAAAGATGAAGCCCAGCTCCAGTGGGATAAAACTATGATGATCTGTGGGAATTACACAAATTATTCCATATGAATATTAGGGAAAAACTTCCTACTAGTTAGAATTTCTAAATATTAAGGGAAATTCATAGAACTGTTATTGTAGAAGTCTTTAAGAAAATAAGGACCTATCACTTGAATTCTGTCATAAGATTGAAGATCTCATGGTTTGCAGAACCCAGAGTCCATTTCAACTAATGTACAATTTTGTGAAGGTTAAGAAAAATAAAGGTAAGTGTTATGTCTCACTTGCTATAGGGATCATATACAGTAGGTTGAAGTTAGCCTTAGTCATAAGTTACTAGTGGCGTCACCAAGCAATAGGATGGTGATGGATTTCTCCTATTTTGTGTTCCAATCCTCCTTGAAGGCTGTGCTCTTCTTTGGCCTTGTCCAGGTTTCTAAGTTAAAAATTTCACTTTTATATTGTGACAAAACTATTCATTGTGTCATCTTGAATTACTATGCTTTCTTTCTGTTTTAGGGCTGAGAAAACAGAAGTTCTGAATGAAGATCTTTTGCAGGTACTATACTGGGGTTTTTTTCCTGATACCTTATGCTTGCCATTGTTTGATATTGAAATATTGCCATATACGATATAAAAAACAGTCTTCCAAACAGACGTTACTGGGACCAAGAATGACAAAGGTATCAGGAATAAAGTTGATGTTTTAGGGTAAGGTCTCTAATAATATTTTTTTAAAGACTCTATTGTTATGTATTTGAACGCTATTTCAGTTAGAAAGTGAATAAGTAGGAAATATTAAAATATACGTTTTTAATTTTTTTAAAAAAAAACCTTTCTGCTAAATGCAAATAGCTTTTTGACACGTTATTATCTTTCTAGTGAATGCTATTTTCAAGAAAGACTAATTTTCTTGAAGATAAAGTTAACTCCAAAGCAGACTCACTGAATATGTTGCTGAATTCTGTGATACTCTGTTTATAGAAGAGATGTCTGAAATATGTCCCTAATCAAGATAATGGTTTCTGTGTTGGGATCAATTAGATTCAATTGTTGGGAAATTATATGAAAACATAACATAGATTAGATTAGGATTAGGATTAGGATTAGGATTAGACTGAGCCTAGACTAATCTCTAGAGCTGCCTTTCCAAGTATGGTAGTCTCCAAAAGTTTTGAAATTGATCTTCCATCAGCTCCAACCAACTTGGCTAATAGCCATGCTGGCTCAGATTATAGGTATTCTTGTCCAAAGCTTTTGAGGGACATTGTTTTAGGAAAAGCTACTTCAAAAAACAGTCCCTTCCAGATACTAGTCCATTCATGTGTAGGCTGGGTCACACAGAACAAAATGCAATCAAGTCCATTATATTTTTGTCTCTGACTCCTGCCATCGTGATAGCTGCTTGTGTATGTACTGCCTAGGTCTTATGTTCTTATTCAGAGATTCTAAATGTAAAACAGATGGTCATAAGAACAACATGAGGATATATAACTAACCTGATTTTTATTTAATGGGTTGTATGGTTAACATAAGTCTAATTTTTAAGTTTGCATTATCTAAACTACCTTTCCCCCAAAAAACTGCTCATGTTTCAATGCACTGGCCCTCTGCCCTGTCAAATACTTTTAAGAGTACACCTGCCTGACTCACTGATCACTTGGGTACTAAGACATAATAATCGTATTTCAGATTTATTTATTTGTTTGTTCATTCATTTATGAAAGGTATACAGCCATTTTATATATTACAACAAATTTAGACAGTATACAGCAAAATCAACCATGCAATACAATTAAAACAAAAACAAACAACCCAAATGGCAGAGGAAAAGCAGCCATTAAAAGGTAATCTAACATGCAGGATCCACATACAGGTTTTTAGAATTCTTTTGAACATGGCCCATATGGGAACCAGTGGTGGGATTCAAATATGTGAACAACCGGTTCTCTGTGTGGATGCCACTTCCGGAAGTCCATTCTGGGCCTGGGCAACAAAAAATTAGCTTCCGGTTCTGCTGAATTGGTGCAAACTGGCTGAATCCCACCATGAGTGGGGGTATTCCAGAGGGGACGTTCAATCAGGTAATACTGCTTAGTGAATGGGGTCTGAAGCATCGCAATGCTGCTTAATCTTTTTTTTAAAAAATATGTTTTATTAATTTTTTAACATAATCACCTTAATATTTGGTAAACAGTGTATTGTCTGGTTTTACATTTAAGAAACATTCACTAACAGTTGATTTCTATAATCTATAATCCACATAATAACTTTACTTGATTTCCTCCTTTTCCCATAATGTTCTCTTTTACCAACCTTAAGTTAATACAATTCTTGTTGTTTTAATGAATGATGATTGAGTATAATGCTGCTTAATCTTGTTAGCTGGGTAGATGGTCCCTGAAGATAACCATTAGCAAATGCCCATTTTAGTTCTTTCCATCTCCATTAGTTATCTGATGAAAGAAAATACAATAAAGCTGTCACAGTATGTCATTTCTGTCAAACCAAACTTTTTTAGATAATTCACCAAGGGACCTGAAAAATCATTGTTGCTCCAATTAGAGTTTAGATTGATTTGTTTTTAGTGCACAGTCTACTCAAGATATAAAGCACTGACTCTTATTTTAGAAATATAATTCAATAAGATACCTGAAAATATGAAGTTCACATATACCAAGTGGCTTCATCCCTTTGAATGATACTTATGTTAGATTTTCCATCATGCTTGACAAAAGGTACATCAGTTGTACTGATATTTATGTTTGAGTACAAAATGTAAAATGAAAAATAACCTTAACATTCTTGGTTTTCCAAAGTCTAGTCCTGATTACAGCTTTCATTAACCCCAAATGACATTCACTTCACTCCAGGATTTATCTATTGTCCTTTAGTGCTCATAAATCATTCTATAGTTTACCTTTTATGACTCTGTTCATTGAGAGAGAAACTATTATTGGGGCAGGAAAAGACAAAACAAACAATAAGAAGTAGTTAAATGTAATACAAATTTATTCAAGCTAACAAGATTTAAATTCTATTTTAAGACATTTAATTAAAATGAATGCTAAAATAATTGGCTTCTTGTTTCCTGTTGAATTAGTTTACTAACCGCACTAGTTTATATATTATTGGGATAGAAAAAAACTAATGTGCTATTCATGCTAAGTGCTGCAATTCATGCAAAATCACAGTTGTTTTCATGTATGAATCTTGGTTTTATCAATAAATCAATATGGAAGATAAGCATGGTAGTCACTGCTTGTTTGGTGATACTGGTCTTGTGAGGATTTTCCTTTTAAAAAAAATAATCTTCCCTTGTACCTCTATAGGCTAATTAGGGGGTTGGCCCATTTACAGCAACTGAGAAAGAATAAGCTGAAAAATGCCTACTTTTACTTGTCTGTTGTAATCAGCAAACAACTAATTCTGCTTAACTCCTTTAAAGTCTGGATGTGCCCACTCACACAAACCATGTTATGGCCTAATATTAGGTCTAGGCATGAAAGATATACTTGTGTTAAGGAGCAATGAGATACGTTCACACATTTTGCATAGTTCACCATGTTAATAAAAAAAGGCTGTTTCAGAAAGCAAATTGTAACTGAGTTATGAAAACGTCTGTCAGGTTGGCCGTGCGTAGCTTGAATTTACTTTGAGGAGCAGTTTATCTTGAGGAAGAGGATTTGCTTTGAGGAGAGTTGCATGCTGGGAGATGAGGATGCATTTTTCTGAAGTGATATGTAAGATGTCCGTCCACAGGTGGAGAAGCGGTTGGAGCTGGTGAAGCAGGTCTCCCACAGCACGCACAAGAAGCTGACGGCATGTCTTCAGGGGCAGCAGGGATCGGATTCTGATAAGCGCTCGGTGAGAGACCCTGATATTCCCTGTATCAGGGAATAGGGCTCTTTAACTTTGAAAAGAGAAGGCCGTGGAATTAAGATGCAAATACCCCCTTCAAGGGGTTTTCCACTTTCGTATGTGTATGAATTCTAAAAGAATATGGTGGGAAGTGAACGATTCAGAATACTGGTTATGTGGAAGTAGAGTTATTTTCTGAAAGAGATGAAAAGGCTGGGATGTCATTGGTTCTTTTTTTAAAAAAAAAATCATAAAACAGTTGCTTTTGTTGCAGAAGAAATTGCCTTTGACGTCACTTGCTCAGTGCTTGATGGAAGGTTCTGCTATCCTAGGAGATGACTCCCTGCTTGGGTAAGATCCCAGTCCAGTGTCTATGGAACAGCTACCACTTTGGGAGGGGAGAATCAAGGAAGGCGTTTCAGTCACAATAAAGTTTCCCCATTTGGGGAATTGGTTCATTTGAAAATACGTTGAGTGCTTGTGGTAAGGCTGGAGTGATTAATTTTATGAGTCTCATTTCCAGCTTTTCCTCATAAAGGGGAAGGCAGCTCACAAGTACTAATCATCACATACAGGAAAAAAAATTAAAGCCACAAATACAGTGTTTGTAATAAATATTTTACCCTTCCCCCCCCCCCATTTAAATTGCTTCAACTAATTGTAAATAAGCCACCGCTTTTTCCTACAGACCTCTTTAGCTTAGAACTTTACAATCCATTATGATCGATCTCCAGCATGCAACCTCAAGTCAGATAAATCGAGGGATAAATCAGAGCAGGAAGGTGGAACAGCATGTAGCCATTTCTTACCACCCACGATTTTTACTGATTATTTATTTATCACTGAAAGTGACTTTTCGGTGGAAAATGTGTAGTAAAATCACGAATGTGACAAGCCATAGAAGCCTCCTTGCTCTGCAACCTTGAGTCTAAAGAATGGCACAATCTTTATTTGTTAGTATGTTTTTTATTTAGCAAATTTATTTGCTGCCCATCTCGTGGTTTAGGTGACTCTAAGCAACATTAATGTTAGACATCTGCCCTGCCCTGCCTCTGAGGAACATCTCTTGAATCAATTGCTCTCTTAATCCGTTGCTTGCTTTTCCTCTTGAGATCTGCCTGTTCTCCTTGCAGGAAGATGCTGAAATTATGTGGAGAAGCAGAGGACAAGCTAGCGCAAGAGCTCATCCACTTTGAGTTGCAAGTTGAAAGGGATGTGATAGAGCCACTGTTTGTGTTGGCAGAGGTAAGAGTTGCTTACTTCAAAGTGAATCTCTGCCCGGGGTCCTTTAGGGAATGGTTTGGTATAAATGTGAATGGATCTCTAGCAGATCTGAGAACAGGAGGGATTTCAGGATCCGCTTGTGGTCAAAAACGTCTGGCCTTTGGCTTCTGGCCTCTTATAGTTTGGATGCTGGAGTGAAGAGAAGTCGTATCCTATCAACAAGATGAATTAAGGGAACTAACAAGGTAGTCTCTTTAAGAAGTCAAATTCACAACCAAGTAGGAAAAATGCATCTGATCCTATCCTGGTGTTCAAGTACTAAATGAGCCGTGTTTATCACTGTGAGCACCTGTTTAGGGCTTATATCATCTGCAAGGTTCTTCACAGAGGAACTAAGCAGAGAGAGTCCTCACAGTTTGTTTTCAGTTTATTTATGGAGATACCATCTGGTTTAATTGCTCCCAGGTTTATCCTGCAGACAACACAAACAAGTACTGGTAGTCTTCACTTAACAACCACAATTGAGACAGGCAACTCAATTGCTAAGCAACATGGTCATTAAGTGAAACATCAGATGCCTGCGCCAGACTTACATGTTCTAATCTATGATTCTGTTTCAATCACCGATGATCATTAAACTGCAACTTGTGACTTCCTGCTGGCTTCTCCATTTACGTTGCCTGTCAAAAGCTGGCTGTGAAGCTTGCAAACAGTAATTAGGTGGCCATGGGAACTACCTGTAGTCCAGCTTGCTTTCATTCATATATATATATGCATGTGAAATTCTATTAATTTTTTCTCTGCGACTGGTACTATGGGACAGGAATTGCAGAGCTATTTCCTCTCTTCTGTGCCCCCACACCATCTTTCCTTGTGCTCTTATGATATTATGGGCCAAAGAGGTTCTGAGACTTTTCAGAATACATGGCCACCTGGCTGTGCTTTATGATGATCAAAATGCCACACATGTGGAAAATACCAGGTTGTAAAGCTGTTCTAGGTGGAGGCTTCTTTTCTTTCCAGCTCTGTTCCTTAAACACCGGTGGCTATTCTGAAGGCAATGGTGGCAAGTTCTCTTGCTGGCCATGTGAGTATTCTTATGGAATAGGAGCTGTCCATGGTTCTGGCATTGGCTGTAATGCTAGACCTGCAAATTTACTATAATGTCATATAAGTTCAGTACGTAGAATTTGCAATGCAGTCTTATTCTTTATATATATATATTCCCTATATAACCTTCTTTTTTTTTCAATTAAAAAAATACTTCAGGTAGAAATCCCAAATATTCAAAAACAGAGGAAGCACTTAGCAAAATTAGTCCTGGACATGGATTCATCCAAAACAAGGTAAGATAAAAAAAATTCTCAGTTGTCTTTGCAATGCCAAGTCTTTGTTTGCTTCATATATCTGTTTTTATTGCTGGACTAGTTTTTAAACAAGTTTCCTTAAGGCAGCTTTCAGTATTGAAAAAGAAAACCCATCCCAGATGGAGTTTTATGCTAGACTGACCTGTCTCCTGTCATTTATACATCAGGATTGTACAAATGTGTGCTCTCTCCATCAGCCTTCAGTTTGGGTCAGCAGTGGCCATTGTGGCACAGGGGAAAATCTGTTAGTGCTGGCCTTATAATTTTAAAAAATGGGGGGAAAGCTTCCTCAAAGATTGAATTATTTGCATAGATTAAAAAGCATTCAACTCACAGTGATTCTGGACACAGAATTTTTTTACATTATAAAAAAGCTGGAACAATACAATGAAAGAACAAAGAGATATACATCCAGAAAAAGAATAAAATAAAACAGAATGTTACAGGGTCTTATTACTATCCTACCCAAAGCTTGGGAAAATAATCAAGCTTTCACGGATTTCCAGAACATCCAAGTGGAGCAATATGGGCTCTACATGGGTGGGATGAAGGTAACTTGAATAAGGCATCTCTTTCCACCTAGAGAGCTAGAGTCACTAAGTGATCTCCAGTAATCAATCCCTATTCTTAGAATAGCAAAGACAGTGGAATTCTGTAATCACCATCCGGATCAACTAAATAGTGATCTATACAATTCCATTATCTATGCTATTCTAATCCCCAAAGATTTTTTTCAAAGTTCCAAAGAAAAGAGAACAGGAGGATTTTCATTTTCCTTGCAATACTCTGTCATAGATTTTCAGTCTTTACTGTTCAGGGAAAAAGTAATGTTCAGATTTGCACCGACATAGATATGATTGCTTCATTGTACTTTATTAGTCAGAACACTTGCTCTGATTAGGCCAAAAGCATTGCTCTCTTTCACACCTTCTAGTTGTAGAATCCATGGCTGAGATGTTCACTGGTGTAAATAATAAAACGAAATCCTTCTAGTATTACTGTGCCCTTAGTCAAGCTAGAGAGTGACTATGTGCCTGAAGACATACACATTGCTTTTTCTTTCTTGGTATTCCTCAAAAATCAGCTATTTTTGCCCTCTTCTGAAAGAGCTTTGATATTGTCTTCAAAAATTTGAGAAATTTGAAGTCACTGAGGCACTGAGCTAACATTTCTGTGGAGGAAAAAAAAAACCAACCTCTGAGGGATAAGCACTTGAAAATGTTGGCATCAGTTCATGCTAACAAAAGTGCCTTCACTCTTAAAATTAGCTTGTGCTTATGGGAGAGGGAAAGAGGGAGTGTGCTTCCTTCCATGGGACATGATCGTATATTGTTCTGGTAAGACAGGAAGGAACAGTACTAAGATAGGTCCAGTGTCCCACTGAGCAGCCTGCATCTTTGTTCTTCTCTCTCCTACAGATGGCAACAGTCAGCCAAGTCTTCAGGTTTGTCAAGCAACTTGCAGCCTTCGGGTGCCAAAGCGGATGCTCTCAGGGAAGAGATGGAGGAGGCAGCAAACAGAGTGGAGATTTGCAGGGTATCTCCCCTCCCCTCTTCTCCTCTTTTTTTTCATTCTAGTCAACTGACTTCCAGGAGGTGGCTAGAAAGTAGCTGCAAATTCATTTTTTATTATACATGTAAATCTGGTATTTGGGATGGCACATAATCAGGAAATAAGGAGATAAGGAGGGAGACCCAGGTGACACAGTATTGAATAACTGGAGGTCGTATAAATATTTATAGAAGTATATACCGAGAAGGTTAGATAAATAGAAGTATTAACATAATAGAAAATAAATCTTATTATATATAATACAGATAGGAAAATTTAGAGAGGGGAGTTGCTCGGACATTACCCCTGAATTGTATCTGAAGAGGGAAAGGAGAGGAGAGAGAGAAGAGAGTAAAGGAGGGGGGAAGGAAGTAGGAAGGTTGGAGGAGAAGAGGAGAAGTGGGGAGAAAGGGGAGGGGAGTGGTGAAGGAAAGAGGAGAGGAGAGGAAGAAGTAGGGAAGAAAGAGAAGAAAGGGAGAAAGAAGGTAGAGAAGAAGGAGTGTGGATACGGTGAAAGGGGAAATGGGCGAGCAACACCAAAAGAAATATGTATGTATTTATTTCATTTTATTAAAAGTATCTTATATATAAGAATGTAAAAAGGATGTATGTTAACACGTGATAAATATCACGGTATGTGTATGGGGGAGAGTTGGGGAAAATAAAAAAGTTTAAATAAAAAAAATCAGGAAATGGTATTATTGTATATTTGTTGATTTGTCTCAAAGAGATTATTAAAAGGAATATCAGCACTGTAAATTGCAATACAGTAAGCATTCCTCTGCTTCTTGGGACATATTTTAAACTTTCTGTAAAAAATAAGGAAGCATCGAGCAACACTTCAGGTGTGGTTCTGAGTTTGAGTTAGAATCAGTGCTTTCTTTCTTTTCTTTTCTTTTTTGTGCTTCCTGCAGGATCAGCTCTCAGCTGACATGTACAATTTTGTGGCCAAAGAGATAGACTATGCAAACTATTTTCAAACTGTAAGTACCAGAAAGCCTGGCTTTTTGCATCTTTGTCCCTCTTTGGCTTCCTTCCCCTCCTCTTTGTAATTCTGTGGTGCCTTATAGATTGTGTATTCTCACAGCCTACATCCCATTTTATTTTTCTCCCAGTTAATAGAAGTGCAAGCAGAATACCACAGAAAGTCATTAGCACTTTTGCAGAATGTGTTGCCTCAAATCAAAGCACAGCAGGGTAAGTATGGTGCTTCTCAGGTTACCGTTGCCGCTGTATACGAGACACATTGTCGATTATTTGTTCAGGCAACGTGACGCCTGTCTTTCTTCTCAGGATGATTCAGTTCTCTGTTAAGCATAAAATCCATAAACTTCCACTCCGCTATTGTTGGTTTATTTACCAAGTTAGATAGTGAATAATAATCACATCCAGTTAATAACACCATGCTGTCAGAATACCCCAAAATGATATATTACCATTTGAGACTGATTACCACCACCTTCTTCTAAAATGCAAGGACTCAGTGGGATCTACAGATAGTCTTAAGTCTAACGACCATGGACCACTAAGCAACACAGACATTAAGGGAGACATCACATGACCGTGACAGACTTTGAATCACACTTTTGCTGTGATTGTTAAGCGAATTACCATTGGTCATTAAGCAAGACATCACATAACCACAATCTGTGATTTGATCTGCCAGCTTTTCCATTGACTTGTTTGTCCAAAACTGCCAATCACATGACATTGGGATATATAAACATCCACTGGTCGTGAAGTGCCCAAATGGCAATCATGTGACACAAGGATGTTACAATGGCCATAAATGACATGGCAAACCACTAGTATTTAAAATGAGAGCAAACCCTTCTAGCCCTGCTGATTTTACTAAGTTTGGTAATGAAACATCTGCAAGAAAACAACCAAGCTCAGAGAGCATCAAAGACTCCACAATGTAAATATGTATAAATCTATATAAATAAAAATGTAAATGTTCGTTTGTTCAAAATCTTAAATCTCCGAAAGTTCTTCACCGATTGCTTTGAGATTTTGACACAATGTTGCATTCGAATACGCGCGTGTTTTTATATACCTGTATTATATAGATGTCACACCTGTGACAGGTAAAAACATGCTTTTTTTGAAAAACAGCACCATCTGTTGGACGTAAAAGCAACACACGCTTTTACCAGACTGAGCCACAGCAACGCGTGGCTGGGTACAGCTAGTATATAAATAAATTCTGAGGAACCTGAATCTAGACCTAAATAGGTCTGCAGAAAAATTTCACTTCCTCTTCGTCTGCCACATAAATGAAACACAAAGAATAGTGACGGATTTTCTCATCCTTCTGTATGCAGCTGTTAGGAGCTACGGAGGAAGGAAGAGTGACTTGAGTAGCTCAAGTGTAGTGAACCTGTTCTGTTTTGATTATATCTTTTTTTTTTTTGAACTGCCTTTTGCAGAAGCTTGGATTGAAAAGCCCTCCTTTGGGAAGCCCTTAGAGGAACATCTCGCTGTCAGTGGCCGGGAGATTGCCTTCCCTATTGAGGCCTGTGTCACTATGCTTCTTGAATGTGGCATGCAGGAGGAGGTCTGTACAGATTGCTTGCTTGCTTTTTTTGAGGTTCAATTTTATAGCTAGAGATTCTGTAAACCGCCTAGAATCCACTGGGCTTTGAGTGGTAGATCAGTTGCATAAACAAACGAAACATCTGGGTAGGGGTTAGAGAAAGCATTCATTCTCTTGTTTTCAGAGAACCCGTACTATATGGCCCCAAGTGTATGTCATGGCACCTCATCAGATTTTATTTTGCTTCTCTTTGGTTTGCAGGGTCTGTTCCGAGTGGCCCCCTCTGCTTCCAAATTAAAGAAGCTTAAGGCAGCGTTAGACTGCTGTGTTGTGGATGTTCAGGAATATTCAGCAGACCCCCATGCCATTGCAGGTAGGGTATCACTCTTTAGCCTATCAGATGGTCTTCATAATGAATGACAAGAATTTGGACCATAGAAGGCACTTCCAGTGGGAAATGCAAACCAAGGACAAATGCTGATGGCCAGTTTATGATACGGAGAAGTGGCTGACTTGCTCAATGTATGCTAATTTCAACAATTCCAAGATAGATTTTGAACTACTTTATGGTAGCTCTTGCTCTCTCCTATCTACCCATACATTCCATTGTTACAGAACAAACGCCTTAATTTTTTATATACCTGCATTCGTGTGGGGTATGTCAGTATTTGCTAGTTATAATATTAGAGCAGAATATTACAGTGGTCCTCAACAACCACAACTGAGATCAAAATGTTGGCTGCTAAGCAAGTTGGTTGGTAAGTGAGTTGTGGCTGATTTTACAACCTACTGTATTTTGGCATGGTTGTTAAGCAAAACACTGCATGGTTAAGTAAATCATCCAGTCAAACGAATCCAACTTCCCCATTAACTTTGCTTGTCAGAAGCCGGCTGGGAAGATCACAAATGGAATCACATGCTGCAACCATTGTAAATTCATGCTGGTTGTCAAGCACTCAAACTTTGATCATGTGACTGGGAATGCTGCAATGGTCGTAAGTGCAAGAACTGGTTGTAAGTCACTTTCGGTGGCATTGTAATGGTGACTAAACAAATGGTTGTAAGTCGATGATTACTTGTATCTATTCTCATAATCCATCCAAAAACGTATTTCTATTGAAAATGATGTGATTGATTCAAAGACTTTAAAACATTTTCCCTCTTTTGAATTCTATTTATTTAATGGTATGCTCTTAAGCCTGTTAATAGCAATAGCAACAGCACTTAGACTTATATACCACTCCGTAGTACATCAATCTCTGAGCAATTTATAAAATTTTACTCTTGTCTGCCAGTATAGCACAAGGCCAAAGGAAGGATAAGAAAAAGATAAGACATTTGAAACAAGAAAAAGTTCTTTCTGTGTTTTTGTGTATCTTCTACAGGGGCACTGAAGTCCTATCTTCGAGAGTTGCCAGAACCCCTCATGACCTTTGAACTTTATGAAGAATGGATCCAAGCCTCTAAGTGAGTTCCTGAATTTTTTTTTTCATAAAGTCAGGTTTCTCTGCTTTCCAAAGTTTTGCCTCTTGCTGTCAAATTAGAATATAAATAAAATGGCAACCCTGCAGAGTTTTATTTGGGAATAAATTATATTGATCTTTGTGAAAGAGAGATGCAGGGGAAACAGCCTGAAATTCTACTTTTTTTGTTTTATCAGAATGACCCTGATGTATTTTGTTTGTTATTTTACTATTTATTTTGCAGTTTTATTTATTTATTAGATTTATTTGCTACCCTCTCAACTAGCTTGCTATTGAATTAATCTCAGTTATTCTTTCTTTTAGCATTCAGGACCAAGACAAGAGATTGCAAGCACTATGGAATGCCCTTGAGAAATTGCCTAAGGCCAGCTACAATAATCTAAGGCAAGTGTAAACAATCTGAAGAATATGGTTTTGTGTTGATTGTACTAGTCATGGAGGTAAATACCCCAAAAGACAATCCCTTTACAGTATGATACTGGCTATGTTGACCTCTTCAGTGTTCTTTCTTCTTTGGACTAGAGTCAAAGAAGAAAGAACACTGAAGAGGTCAACATAGCCAATCCAGAAGTTTGCAGAACTTTATTATATCTGCTATCCCTATTTATTTATTTATTTATTTATTTATTTATTCATTCATTCATTCATTCATTCATTCATTCATTCATTCCACACACTTCCCATTTTACTAGCATCTTAGCAGAATTACTTTTTCCAGACCAGAAAAGCAATCAAACATTGCTCAAAAACCAATATACAAGAATATATATCTACTAAACTTTTTAACCTGTTCAACTTCTCAGAGAGAAGCTTGCAATGGTTGTGAAAGTTGCTGTGCCTCAAATCTCTTTTCTGTATTCTTTTCACTTGTATTCTATTCATTTGTTTGACAGGCCTTGTGATTTAACAGCTTGGTTAACGTTTATTTCTACACGTATTCAAATATTGCCCTATTTCTAAGGGCTCAGCACTTCATAGTATGAAATCATAAAAACTAAACAAATAGAATCCATAGAGTGGATTCTAAGAAAAGTTCTAGTGGCAGCCCAGGTCCTACCAAAAGCTTGGTGAAACAAGGTGACTTTAACAGCCTTTTGAAAGGCAAGGTGTTCCATAACATGAGGAGTGCCATCATGAAAGTGGCAAAAATTATGATCAATGCATTCTCTTTGGATCGTACACAAATACTAAAGGTGCACAACATATCATTCCTTGTACTAAATGATATCTATATGTCAATTGGCACCCACAAGTAGCTGTATTCATTTGTCATTGTTAGATTTCTTCATTGTGATCTGTGATTCACACCCAGGATTATATGCCTATGCCAAATCCCATTTTGAATCTTGTAGATTTTGCAGAATGGTTTGGTAGGAGCCTTATTGCCCACATGTGTCTTCCACTGAATCCGTCAGTCTTGTTTTCAGCTATCACACAATTAGCACATCCAGCCTGGAACTGATCATCCTTCTGTTTTATCAGTGTTCTTTTTTCTTAGTTTCTTTAATCATCTCAACTCTTCTTCACAGTTCTTTAGAGCTGTTCATCAGGACACCTCATTCTTGCTCTGCAGATGTTCGGCCATATGGCTATAAGAGACTGTTCTGCAAATGCCAGCAAACTTTCATTCTTAGGCATGCATTAAGTGTATTTTTTGACCACCTAAAGTTATTCACTAGTGACTAGACACTTGTAAGCAACACAGTGTTTTTACTAAATGGACGCACACAATTCTTTTTTTTCTATGAGTCACATTAAGACCAGCAAACTCCAAAAGTATTATAGTTTTTTCCACCACACCATATATTTTTCATGGTGGTTCCCTCATCTTTTCAAGTGATCAGTTGATTGAATGGACAATGGATTCAGTTGAATTCTCTAAGGCCACCAGGATGTTCAGCTCAATAGTCACATTGAGGAAGTCTCCCATGAACGATTCAAGATACAGTCAAGGACAATTACATGTATTGTTTTCTACTCCATCGTCTTCTCACATTCTGCCAATTAATCATGTATTTGAGTAATCATGTAACAGACATCATTTGCAAAGATCCTTAAGACTCTTCACTCTTCCAAAATGCTTCTTTGAAGCAAATTTCCAGCCTAATATAGCCCTTGACCTAATATAGCATTTGTTCTCTTAATCAAATAGATCCAGATTTTCTGGAGGACTCAGATTTTGTCCAATATCATTAAACCTTGGAATCCATTTTAACCATCCCATTGTGTTTGTGTCTCTGAATTTGATCATTATACATTTTCAGTTTAAAATCTCCAACTCAGGTTGGAGACCATTTCTCTAGCTCTCCTTCAAAATGTCTCCAATTATACAGTGAATGGTTAGGCCGCACATTCTCTTGATTTTGAGGTTCAACCATTTTTTTTTTCAAAAGGTAATGGACCAATATACCAAGATGCTATTATTTCATCAATTTCATCAATTCCAATACTAGCTTTTATTTGTGAAAGAAGGTATCCCTATTTCTATCATGGTTCCCAGAGGATAAGAAGCATCATTCGTTTTTTCTTCAAACAGAAGACGAATATTTTATTAAGCAGAATACTAGGTGAACCCTTCATGACTTCCCAATTTCCAATAATTGACATAATCAGTTATGTATTCAATTTTATTTTATATTTATTTTATTTTTTTCATCTTCATTTTATTTACTCAGTTAACATTCTGTGGATTGGAGGTACCTAAACTTCAAAACTCAATATTGAGTCTAAATGATATAAGAAGCAAAATCAGGAACAAAGTAATTGACAAGCATAAGAACAACAATATTACAAAGGCCAAGTATAGAAGTTGCAGAAGAAACACAACACTTGAGAAAACAACTCACAAGCCGCTGAATTTTTGAATATGGAGGACAACTGAATCCCCTTTGTCCCTTGTACCCATAGTTAATAAAAGTTATATCTTATTAGATTGGGAAACTGATAAGTTACTATCATCCAACCTCAGCCCTTCAAGGTAGTCCAGACAGGACACCAAAATCATGAATACTATTACCTTTACTGTAAAGTTACACAAACTGTATCTTGTAACTCTAAAAGCACTTTCCCTCTCCCTTGCCTTTACTTTCCAAATAACTAGGGAGGCTCCCTTCTGCTTTCACCACCTCCATTCCTTCTTTGGACTCTCTCATATCAGGCCACTCTCTACGCTGAGGCTGTTCCTCCTATCTCCCAACATCATTCTCTCAACCCATTACATCCAGTGTCGTAACTATGGCAGAGAGAAGTGAAGGAGAAGAATCTGGATCTGAGTGTGAAATAACTGACGCAACCGACAACCTGCTAGGAAGTAGTGCAGATTTGTCCCTGGTTTCAAACAACTGTTTGCTTACTGCCCACACAATTATATCTATTTTCAAACTGCCATCTGATGCCAAGAGAAAGTTAGATGAATTAAAATCTTTAATAGAAAAAAAAAACCTTCAAACTCTGCAGCAGCTGACAAAACAGCTAACGTGGATGGTAATACGAAAGGAAGTCCTCATATAGATAACAGGACAGGTAGTCCTCGCCTCACGGTAAACTGGAATTTCTGTCCTAAGTCATGGTGATTGTAAATTGAGTTACCCTCATGACGAACCCAATTTTATGAACTTTTTTGCGGCAGTTGTTAAGTGAATATCACAATTGTTAAGCAAGTCAGTGCATTCCTATGGGCACTTTTTACCAGAAATAGGGCAAAAAAGCCAGTTTCTGGCAAAAAAAGGGCATCATAAATCATAAGTCACAGAATGCTGCAACCAGCCATAAAGAGCCAGCTGCCAATCACCCAAAATGCGGTCATGTGACCATGGGGAAGTGCTACTCTTGGAATTCTGGAACCAAGTCGTACGTATGGTCATTAAGCAAGGACTATCCATACTACATCTCCTCTCTATGCAGCAAAGAGGCAGAATACAGACTTTAGCACCAAAGGACAAAGTGAAACATACATGAAGGTGAAACAGTTAAAACAGCTAAAAAACTGTTAAACAGTTTAAAATAATAATGCTGTATGTTGCCATGATTCACATTAATAATCAGTGAAACACAAAATAGGCTATGGTGAATGTTTTTAAAGTTTAGCGAGAACTTTGGTAAGTTGCCACAAGAGTATTTCAAGATAGTTGTGCATATCCTCTGCTAAGCTTTGGGAAGAAGGCCAACCAGAAGCCAGAGAGTAAGATAAGGCCCTCATATGGTAACATTGCCCTACATAACAAACCTTCAGATGACTCCCCAAGACTGCAAGAAAAAAAGTGAGCCCCTCCAATACCCCAAATTGCTTTTCTAGGAAGAGCAGGTACATATAGTAGAAGATCTTGAGGACATTAGATCAAGGTTACAAACAGCATTTTCAGCTGCTAATTCATTAAACATCATTTTACTTTTACATGAGGGGGATATTTTCCCTGGGCTAAACGAGCCAGTCTCTGTACCTGAATCACCATCAAGAATATTTTTAATATGTGAGGTGCTCCCACTCAATAGCAGGACGTGCTCTAATATTAACCTAGTTGTAGGAGAATTTACCCTGCCGCCAGAGGCCATAACCATGGAGTCCCTGGAGAAAGAATTGTCTTCATGGCCTACCCTTCAAGAAAGCTCTAGTCCCAACACTAAGGAGGAAAGGTAAACTTCAGTTTACGAGATTGCTCTAGCATCTCAAAATAATACACTCCTAGTAGAAACACAATCCATTCTTCACTTATTAGCATGATCCTTCCCTTGAGATACCATCTAGATCAGGGGTGTCAAACTCAATTTCATTGAGGGCCGCATCAGCATTGCAGTTGCCCTCGGGGGGGTCGGGGTGTGTGTGGCCAGGGTGGGCGTGGCCAGCTCTACATTGTTTGCGTCAAGGGTGCCTGTGGGGGCCTGGGCAGGACTGGGACAGATCTGAGGGTCTCTGGCAGAAGGGGGTGGGAGGACAAGCGCCAAGGCATGGTCCATTTCTTCATTCCTCACAAAGCATGACTCTTCCCCAGCATGCACCCAGGGGGCAGGGCCAACATGGCGGGGGCTGGTTCCTTGCTGTTTCTAGATGTCCTTGTGGAGCTAAGACTGAATACGTTTCAGCATAGATGGCCACCACAAAATTGTACATTGGCTCCCGGCCGGCCTGGGCCAGAGCCAAGACAGCAGAGGCCGTTCCCTCACTGTTTCCAGGATGGCTTCGTGGGCCACATGAAACCACTTCGCGGGCCGCATCCGGCCCGTGGGCCTTGTGTTTGACATGTCTGATCTAGATCCTCATTTTAATTAAAAAGCCTTCAGGTAGGGCTATTTAACAGGTGTGGGAACAACTTGTACACTATCAGGAAATGTTAAGCTTTTTATCCAAATGCAGGGATAAACATAGGAGCCATCTGAATTAGGTCAGCAGTTTGTATCTGGGCCATCTTGTGATTTGAATTCTCTTTTTCTCGAGAAGACACAAGATAGAAGGATAATAGACATATCTATTTCCTCCTTGTAGATCAATGGTCAACAACCAATTTGTTCTGCTGCAATTTGAAGAAATGTGTAGAGTTCATCTTGTATTTAATCCCACCACAATAAGAAACATTGTGAAGGTGGAAAACTGATATGATACCTATATATGTAATTGTGAGTTATTGAGAAGGACATTATTGATCCCAAACAAGCAGACTTCCAGGTGGATAGATCAACAATTTGATCACTGCCTGGGGTTATAATTCCTTGCTGAAAAGTACATCCAATAATCACATTCAAAGTTATAAGCAAAGTTTGTTTACTTTCAAACAGCATTTGGCTCAATCTCAAGAAGCACACAAGGGCAGTTTTGAGTAACTTGATAGATGCCTCCTCCTTTTAATACATAAGCAATGTGAGAAGATGAGTTACACTCCAGTAAATTCTATCCCTCCCTCAACATCCATGCCCTAAAATTAGCAGAAAGAAAAATTCAATTATGTGGATGATGCAGCAATAATTGAAAACTTTGAGATCCTTTTGCAAAAGTGAACATCTGATCATAAATTGAGAGGGGTGGAACATTAAAATGTTTTCCCACAAATGAAGACACAAATGGATACTTAATAAGTATACAATCCAACAAGTTAATCAATATTAGTTCTGGGGGTGGTTTTCCACAGCAATAGAAAAGTAAAAGGCTCAAATTATCCATGCTGCTCTGAAAACCCAGGGGAATGCCACTATTTGGTCCACCTTTACATTTTACAACATATGAACAGATTCTATTAGCTTTCCTTAGAGCCATAATGGGTATTCCCAAGTGCCCGTCCAGGGTAATTGCCAAGTGTTGAAATTCGGATCTACTCCAGAATACTAACAGTTTGGATCAATGTCACTTTAATTCCAAATGGGCTACTGATGGATATTGATGGATAAATACATAAATTTCTAGGAATTTCACTTTTCCTAAGGATGGCAGGTCCAGACCCATGTCAGACTTTCATCATTTCAGCTTTTAGATGGTTCTCGGTTCAGGAGGGTGACAGTTGCTCATCTTGCAGAAGGGGGTGTTACAATATAGAGGAATAGCTTGGCCCCTTTTTTTGAAAGTGAATGCGCTATTTGAGTTATCTACTCTTTTTTTATCTCATGCTAAAGCATTCGGTTGATGCCATTTTAGCAAATAAAATTAACCAGGCTGAGCTCATGGTTTGTACCCCAGCACCTCTATGTTTGTTCACTTCAATTTTCACTTGATTTCATCTCATTGCAGGTACCTGATCAAATTCCTTGCAAACTTAACTGAGTACCAAGATGCAAACAAAATGACACCAAGCAACATAGCCATTGTGCTGGGGCCAAATCTCCTCTGGCCTCAGACAGAAGGGTAAGAGGTTGAAACCTAGGGCTTTGCTGTTTTAAAATGCTACGTATTGTAACCTAAGCATGTGAACTCTGGGACAATATTTTATTTGCTGTCCTTTGCCGATATTGATTTTAATAGGAATACTTTGATCAGATGGCTGTATCTTAATGGTTTCATACGCCTAAAAGTGTTTTTAGAAAATGGAACATGGCACAAGGCAAGGAGTGCTGTAGAAGCAGGATACAAAGCAGGCTAATTTGAAATTAGAAGCAGGAGATCTTCAGGTTTTTCCAGGTGCTCAAGAGAATCACTATCCTCATGACTTTGTCTTTGTGGATCTCTTCATTCATTTCAGAAACATCACAGAGATGATGGCAACAGTCTCTCTACAGATAGTTGCAATTATTGAACCCCTTATCCAGCATGCTGATTGGTTCTTTCCGGGAGGTAGGACACTTTTCTTCCTTCTACTCTTTTTGGATGCCTCTATCAAGCAGAGTCAAACTACACCAGAGCTAGTAGTGAGAGTTAGATATTAATTCTGTTGCTTATGCAGTTCTTTCTCAATTACTACCTACTGTTCTTCCCTACATGACTAGTACCTCTCTAACAATTAGTCAGGCCACAGTGTCTAAGGCTGTAATTTGAAAATAAGAATTGTGATACCAGCTGTTGATAATGTGGTTTTATGCCTTCTCTTTATATTTACTTTGTGAAAAATACTTTCACCTAATAAGTCCCATAAGAATTTGCTAGTTTGCCTTCTCATATGTGGTGGTGTGTGTATGTGTGTGTGTGAGACGCTTTCCTACTGGGATGAGGTTCTTCTCTGAGATGGAAGCTAGTCCATGGTAGGCCTTTGTTTGCAACATATGCAGTGCATGACTATTTTGCTGTCTCTCCAAATTAGACATTGAATTCAACTTGACTGGGAACTATGGAAGCCCTGTGCATGTGAACCACAATGCAAACTACAATTCTATGCCATCACCCGATATGGACCACGCCGACCACAAGCACTCAGATCAGACCCGACGACCACTCAGTGTGGCCACGGACAACATGATGCTTGAGTTCTACAAGAAGGATGGGTAGGGGCTCTTTTGCTTTGTTGTGAAAAGAGTATGGGGATAATCTGGGATGCAAGCTAGAAGTGTTGGCTATGTTGGCTCGGAGTCCTACTTCCTAGGTGAAACAATGGCTATGTTTTAAGGAGTACAGATGCCTCATCACCTTGTCATAACATCTCACCCTGCTCTTAAGTGCCTCTCCCATCCCCAAGCATGAGACTTATGGCCTGTTGAAAAGAAATATGCTACTTTTCCTGCCTGCCTGCCTGCCTAACTGCCTGAGTAGTCCTCTGCTAATGGTATTTGTTCTATTGGACAAGTTAGGTGAGAAAGGTTAGTTTCTGAAGTTGGCAGAAGCCAGGGCAGTGATCTATGAGGCCAAGGATTATGTGCCAGTTATGCTTATTCTGACATATCAGAACGTCATCCTGAGTTAGCCAACTTTTCCAGAGGAAAGTTGTGCTATCTATGAACTATGAATTAAATTAATTATGTATCTGATCACAATCTTATCCTCTATTCTAGTAGAGGATTAAGGGAAGTTGTGCTAGGAGATTTCCATGATTGACAGTCTATCATCATCAACTCCCTTTCTGCTGTTACCATCAAGATTAATTAGGAGTAAAAGACTAGTACAGGCATTGATGAAGAAATAAGCCTAGTCATCGTGATACTTATAAGATCCTGATTTCACCATCCCCTTGCAGTGTGACAATTTAGCCCAGGATGCTTAATTTTTATCATGTGTTTCCTACTGCCATAAGAAATGCAAGAATAGATGTCTTTGGCCTGAGCTTCTGTGCCCTGGGTTCAGAGATTATACTATGATTTGGTTCTGCCAGTTCATGATAGCATAAACTTACTTATCATGTTTTAATCATGTTTTAGCTTGGCATGTGAACCCACCATAGTGCGGGGGGAGGGGGGCAGTTCTGCTGACTTATGCTATTCAGGTTTGTTAGTAGGAGTGGAAAGGTTTTCTAGCTTCCCTGTGCAGCAACTATCCAGTTTAACCTATGGATGTTGTTGAACCTTCATTGTCTAATAATGACATGCATTTGTCACCTGACTATCTGCACAAAGACCAACAAATACTGGCAGACATTTCCACATTCTAGGAGATAGGCGCCTGGCTTTCACTCTTAAAATGAATTATTACCTTTATTTGTTGCCTTATTAGGTGGCAGCACCTGGATGACTTTGTCTGGACTCAGAAGCTAAGCAGTGGCCTTTGCTGCTACTGTTACTGCTACTACTGATAGTTAACAGCTACATTAAGTGACATCCAGCAAATGCCAAGACTGTAGGCAAGGCTGAGAAATTTAAAAAAAATATCAGAAGGAGGTAATGACAAGCCACTTTAATCCTACTACAAGAGTAGAGCTCAGCTTGAATAAAGTAGTCATATCATATCATACCATACCAAAGTAACAAAAAACACAGGCAAAGGTGATCTTAACCTAAAAGCTCTTTGAAAAAGTTTTGAATTTTTAAAATAATTTTCTAAAACTACCATCCCACTGATATCTCTAAAATATGGAATAACAAAGAGCCCCTTCCTATATAATCTAACAGGCTGAGCTCAATCTGAAGAAATCCTGTAGGTAATTGAAATTGATCTCCTAACTCTGTGGATCTCCAGTATGACCTCTGTTTGGAGAAACTAGACTCTCTAATTTGAAGTAAATCTGTGTTGCTTAGCCCTCAAAATGCTTTGCCAAGTCACTAAGTAGGCCGTTCAGCACGATGTTTCTTGAGCAGCCTACTAACTACCCAGGAATCCTGTTAAGTGATTCACTGAGATTGTGGAAAGTAAACCCAACATTAACCCTCTTCACTGCCACAACCTCTTACACTTAATAGCAGCTACTGTCCTTCACCTAGATAGGATCACATTCACTGTCAGATTTGTGCCACCAGCGCACTAGTTATATATTAGCTCTCATTACCGTGAGAAACTTTGTCAGACAGGATGCTCAGGAGTGACTCTGTGAGCAGCCTTCCACATCTTGCCATTTGAGAGCTGGACCTGAGCCTTAATAACATTTTCTGTGACTTAAGTTGATTTTGAGGAATCATCAAGAGATGAATTTGTTATCTGCATGTTACCAATTACATATGCACATCACATTGAATAATAAAATAGTAAAGTAGCAAGCATGGATAGCTAATGTCCCACATATGAGCTCTTCCCATCATTAACCAAAAATGTACAGGCCAGTTTATCATCAACAAACTAATCTACCCCAAGTCTTGGACACATTCTTTGGCCTGCAGTGGCTAAAAGAAACATCAAACTTTTATGAAAAGTGAATAGGTTTGGATAGTACATAATCTGTTTCCTAATATAGATTCCCTAAAGCAGAGACTGGGAACTTTACTTTTTTAATGAAGAGTCACAAATCTGAGGGAAATCCTTTGAGAACCAGAGACAAAGTTAGGAGGAATTGATATCCTTTGAAGGACATGGCACTCTCTTTCTGTGCTCTCCCCTCTCCATGCCAGGCTACATACAGATGCAGCAGGTCAAAATTTGTGACAATCAGACAAACCTCAGAGTCTTGTAAGATTGTATTTGGGACAACTGTGAAATTTGCATTAAACAGTTGAGGATCGTCATGTATTGTTCTTATGCTGCTTCTAGTTATTGGATGTTGTTGTTATTTATTAAGCCAAGGTTTCAGTACATAAAACTAGTCAGGCACGGGCAGAAATACAAATATATGTTTTTAAGTTTGTCATGACAGACTTCCTTGTCACAGAACTATATTCTAACCATATGGGAGAAGTATGGGAGAAATTATGTTCAAAGCATTTCCCAGATGCACCAAGGGGATTGTGATGGGAGGAGCCCAAACAAGAAGAAATAAAGAGAGTACAAATTAGCCTGGGAGAGACGATAGGCTGATTCTTAAAGCTTTCCATGTGAGCTGATAGCTTTCAGTTCCCAGTATTGTCCTGCCAAGAACAAAATCCAACTCCCTTGATCCAGAGAGAGGAACCATATAGGAATTGTGATACATTCCCATTTCATTCATGTATTCATCCATTCTGTAGTTCCTCTGGTTTCCTATCCTCATAAGATCCTTGCAATCTGCTTCTTTCTGCCTCTCCAAATCATCTGTTAACATTCTGAGGGGGAATTGGTGGGGGAAGAGGGCTCATTGTTTTCCCAGAATCCTTCCATTTTCTCTGGTTCTTCTTTCCATTAAACACCCTGCGGTTCCTCTGTAGTAATACCCTGAAGCTGGAGGGACTTGATTACTGGGCTTTTCTCAAGTTGTCCTCTTACCCTCACTGGCTCCCCCTCCTCTCTTCCCCCCAATAAATAGCCATGCTGGTGCAGGAGGAGAGCCATTTGGGCCTTAGTTTGTGTTACACTAATGTCTGTGTGTTTCTGTCCATGCAGCCTTAGGAAAATCCAAAGGTACAGTATTTTCTGGGTAGCTCTTGGACCGTTCCTCCCCCTCCCCCCAGTATTTAAACCCAGCCTGTTCAGAGCACCCAGGGCCTTGGCAGGCAAAGCCCTCTTTTGCCTGACTGAGAGTCATGGCAAGGCAGCACAAAAGCCAGCTTCTCTTTTTCCCTGCAGTTGGAATGGAGCAAGTGTTTGGACATACAGAGCTACTTCATGTGGAGGCAAAGGCTCCATAAGATCATAAATAGAGAGCTTTCACATTCCTGCTGCCTAGGATATGTAAAGTGGTGATGGGGACTGAATCCAGGGCCTTCACGCCTGCAGAGCATGTGTTCCAGTCACTGAGCCTTGGCCCTTCACACTTTCCTGCAATGCCATTAATTCCCACTGCAAAAGACATCTTCCTTCCACTTTGGAATGTACAGGCAGCTGTACTAGCTGCACATTATAAAAATAAAAATGTTTCCCCTAAATTTACTTTTGGGGGGTCACAATTTTATTCTCAGGGTTGCGGCTTCTCTTCATTCACAGGCTCCTTGCTGTTCCTCTGGAAAACCCTCTCTAGCTGTAAAACCTCGTTATCCTTAAAAGATCATTGCTTTTGAAGTTTCTCTTGCAAGTGATTGCAAGGGTTTCCCTGCATTTTTAACCTAACCAAGCAATGCCCTAGGAAAAACACACACACACACACACACAAAAAAGTGGCATAACGTTTCTTGGCTTAAAGAATATTTATTTACAGTACATGGCCAAACTGCCCCTTTCTCTCTAATCAAGAGATTGGGGGTAGCCAAAACCAGGACGTTTTGAGGCCTCGGAAGGGAGTTTCATAGAAAGGCATGCCTTTTTAATGTTTTCTTTAACACAGAAGGACCACTTAGTGGAATTTCAAAGCAATGGGTTTCTCTCTGGCTAAATGATGTCTGCATTCCATGTTTTCAACTCATCCTGTCTGTATACAGCACCGCACGGGAAAGGGAGTCTGTTCAGGATTACAGACCTAGATGCACCCAGATGGGTTCCTCTTCTTTCTACTGCAGTGTGTGTGTGTGTGTGCGCGTGCGCGCATGCGTATATGTGTTTTATACTTTACTGCTTTCAAGATGGTAAGGGTGTATCTCTGTGTTCCCCCCCACTAGCATGGGCGTCCGGGTGATGGACACCTCTTGGGTGGCTCGCAGAGGCCCCTCCATAGTTCGTAAGGCATCCTCCACCCCTCCTGCCATGCAGCCCCCTGCTCCGCCTTGTGAACTTGCTGCTACTCCTCAGTCACCAATTCCTGAGCAATCTCTTGACATTTCAGCTACTCCCTCCCTTACTCCAACTAGCTTCGGGTTCCCACCAGGGGTTGAGCGAGCAAGGTAAGTACTGGAAGCAACACCGATTGCTACCACTGCGTTCTGTGGTCCATGAACACATCTGCCACTCCCATGCCTGCGTTGATATTCTTTTGTTATGCTTCAGCTTTCACTTTGTATGTGAGCAGATGGGGGTGAGGGGAGGAAAGAGAGAGAGAGAGAGAATTCAGGCACAAAGTAACAGTACTTTTGTGGCATGAGAGCAAAAAAATCTTAATTCTCCAAAGAGAGTAGATGGCAAGGGCAATTGGCACCAATCATGTAAAACAGAACAGTTTTCTTCTATACTTTCTCTCTCAAATTTATGGGCAATTACAGGGATTCGACAGACCCTATTATTTCCTTCTCCACCTTCTGGGGAAGAAGGAATAACCTATTGGTTAGTACATTAATATCATATTATAATATCATATAATATTCATTTTTTTATGCTTTACTACTAATCCTTTGGGATTCCATCATGTTATTCCCTTGATCAAATAATATTTAGGTCCTCTGTTACCCTTGAACAATTCAAAGACTTTCTGTGAACTTCAGTGTACTCTTTTCAGTGCAGGACAGCAGAGCAAAATTAAACCAGATGAAATGCCATTTTAATGCTATCCTCCACTTCCTTTCTTTTTTTTTAATTCTATCTCTGGATGTTAAATCAGTAGGTTAAAGTACAAGGGTGTTTTTTTTGTGGTATAGGATCAGTTTTGTAGCAAGAATGTCACGAGGAACATGTTATATTTGCCATTGCGATATATTGAGAGAGTAGAATTTTCTGTCAGAATCATGCATGTGATTCTGGACTACATTTCTGTCACAGATTAGTTCCTTACCTGAAAGTGTGGAATTAAACTTTAATGTCCTGCATGTCACTATGGACATCAGAAACAGTGATTGGGGAGCACATTGGGATGAACACAAGCTACCTTTAGAAAAAATAGTGATGAAACACTGAAACAGGCAGCCTCAAATCGCAGGAAGAATCTTGCATGAAATTTGAATTGAACTTGATAAGTAAAATTTCGGCATATGGGGGAAAGGGGGCACCTTTATCATTCCATTTGATCTCCATTTTCTGTTTAGTTTTTTTCCCCAGTTGCCCTCAGTTTGCAGTTGCATTTTTGCAAGGCTTGTTCTTTTTAATAAGGCATCATTTTTAACACTTTGATCCCTTTGCCCAATCTGATTTTTGTTCTTAATAATAATAATAATAGTAAAGTTGGAAGGGACCTTGAAGGTCATCTAGTCCAACCCCCTGCTCAGGCAGGAAACCCTATACCATTTCGGACAAATGGCTGTCCAGTCTCTTCTTTAAAACTTCCAGTGTTGGAGCTTATGCAATCACATGAGATTAAATTCTCATGGCCATGTGCTATCCTGTTCCCCATCACTCTTTTGCTCTTACAGCATCTGCGACTTACTTTGGCCTTTTTACTAATAACAGATTCAATATACCAATTTTAATGTCTGAAGAAAATTAACCAATAGTTCAGTCCTAGGCTGCATTAAAAGAGGGATAGAATCAAGATCACATGAAGTGTTAATAGCACTTTATAATGCCTTGGTAAGACTGCACTTGGAATATTGCATCCAGTTTTTGTTGCCACAATATAAAAAAGGATGTTGAGACTCTTGAAAGAGTGCAGAAAAGAGCAACAAAGATGATTAGCGGACTGGAGGATTAAACATACGAAGAATGGATGCAGGAATTGAGTATGTCTAGTTTAATGAAAAGAAGGACTAGGAGGTGACATGATTGCAGTGTTCCAATATCTCAGGGGCTGCCACAAAGAAGAGGGAGTCAAGTTATTCTCCAAAGCGCCTGAGGGCAGGACAAGAAGCAACGGATGGAAACTAATCAAGGAGAGAAGCAACCTAGAACTAAGGAGAAACTTCCTGACGGTTAGAACAATTAACCAGTGGAACAACCTGCCTCCAGAAGTTATGGATGCTCCAATACTGGAGGTTTTAAAGAAGAGATTGGACAACCACTTGTCTGAAATGGTATAGGATTTCCTGCTTAAGAAGAGGTTAAACTAGAACAGCGGTCTTCAACCTTTCCAGCTTTGCGGACTGGCAGGGAGGGAGAAGGGATGGTTCTGTGTGAACAGTGGGTGAGCATGCATGTGCACAGCTCCATTTGCACAAGTGGCATGCATACATACGTGCTGCTTGCACAAATGGAGCTGAACGTGCATGCATTGTCCATCCACTGCGTGCAGGAAATGGAGCTGCGTGCATACACATGCTCCCCCACCACTTCTGCAGCCCAGTTCTAAACGGGCCATGGTCCGGTAGGGGACCGCAGCCCGGGTATTGGATATCTCTGGACTAGAAGATCTCCAAGTTCCCTTCCAACTCATCCTGTTATTCTGTTATTCATGAGGCATGATTTATATCCCACAGCATATTTGTTTTAATGCATGAAAATAAATGTTTTCCAACTTGGATTAATATCTCCAGTTTATCTCATATTAGTTGTGGTCAGTTCCCTCTGCTTATTCTTTTTGATAGTTAGGAACTCTTAACAAAAAGACCTACAGTTATTATGCTAACCAAGACAGGGAGGAACAGTTCTCTTCCTTCTGAGAGATCATTGGGACAAAGGGATCTCCACCCAGTTTTTAGGCATACAGTATTGCTGACTTTTGACCCAATGTAATGAAACAACACTGCCCCAATAGGTCATATAACAAAATCTGTCGTAGCAGATTCCCTTTTGGTTCTTCTGGAAATAGAGGGCACATCAATAAATCCATTTAGAAGTGTGTAGGTGCACTCTTGGTGCTCTTGTGGGTCTTGGGCAGGTCAAGTGTTTTGTACCTCCAGAGTGTGAGCATTTGTAGAAACCTCATGACTTCATAATTGCAATTCCCACTAAAACTGCTCTGGGCTGCCTTGTGGGCACTTTATTTTCTAACTCTGGAATGCTAGTGTCACCATAATCTTTGGCTGTAATTGGTACCCTTAGAATGAGTGGAGACAGCTTCAAGAGATTAAAATCAAGAAAAGGACTTTTCCTGTCTGCATTCAACAACACTGTTGCTGATTTGCAGGGAAAGAAATTAGAGGGGTCATAGTTCCAACTTTTGACTTAATGACATGCAGCTTCGTTATAATTCATTCCACACTTTCTTTGCTTCCCTGGTACAAAGTGTCAAGTCTCCCTCACCTGCAAACGTACACCTACATTATGTAAATCTTACTACTTGCTTACCTTTGCATTTTAGTATGCTGGCCGCTGAAGTCTTTATGTTTTCTTCTGTAGTTTTCCTGACCTCAGTTTGTTTGTTTTGCCAATATTCTATTTCTGGTTTTAATTTCACAGTCATAATTTCACAGCATATTTTATTCTTCTGCACCACTTTCTTATGCCTTGATTGATTTGTCTGTTGGAATTTAATCAGCTGGTTCAAATCACAACCTGCCAGTTTCCAAGTAAATAAAATTTGAATTGGAGACAGATGTGCATTTTCTTGAATTTTCCCCAGAAAAAAAAGCCTCTGGGATGTATGTTAAAGTATGAATCTTTCACATCTGATACACAAAGGACAATTCCTTATAAAATGCCATCACCACCAATTTCCACTTAAGCCTTTTAGGGTTTTTTTTTCTGTTTGCAGTACACATTCAGGCATTTGTATATTAGGCTTCATAAAGAAATCATTTTGTTTTCCTTTCTTCTTAAGGAAGACACATTTTGTAGTTCTCTCACTACTATTGCAAAACAGTAAAGGCAATGTAATTTTATGGTCAATACATAGATCTTCCAGCAGGCATTCTCTCTCTCTCTCCCTCTCTCCCTCTCCCTCTCTCTCCTTCCCTCTTTCTTTCTTTCTTTCTTTTTTTTCTTTCTTTCTTTCTTTCTTTCTTTCTTTTTTCTTTCTTTCTTTCTTTCTTTCTTTCTTCTTTCTTCATATATACCACCCAGCTCCGAAGACATTGATATATTACAGAAATACATTACAGAAACTAATATATTAATACTAAAAGAATGACTATGTCCTGGAAAGAGAGTTAAAAAGTATCTCAAATCAAATTGCCCTTCCCTTCTTCTGACAGATTAAAGCCATGCAGGGCATCTGCAAACTTAGGGTGTTTGCTCTACCCGAATGTTTAGAAACAGGTACTGCCTTGGGATCACGTGTGGCAAGGGGAAAAACTGTGCTGGCCGCCTCTTGGTTTCCAGTGCATGTCATAACATTTGCAAGCAGAAGCAAAAAACAGGGGAACATCTGGACTTTGCCAGCCCCCTTGACTCTTGGTTGCTTTTCTGCCACCCTCATGCTTTGGGGCTGTGATTGGAACTCCAGTTTAGTGCTTCCTTGTACAAATGCTCTCTGCTCTTTTTTTTTTCCTTTTTGTTTTTTGTTGTTTTGTTTTGGACCTTTGCAGCACGGATGGTGTGTCGTCTAATTGGTCGGATTCCTGTTACATCTATCCATCCCCCGAAGACGACAAGTCTCCCTTGTACCCCCACTGCTCTTCCTTCTACCCCTACCCCCCCAGGACCAGCCCATGCACTAGGCTTGAGCCTCCCTTGCCGCCATACCATTGGGCAGGGAACAACCCAACACTTCCTCCCCCTTGTTCTTCCTCCTGTTTTTCTTCCTCCTCCTTTCAGCCATTTGACATTAATTTCCTACATCTCCCTAAGCAGATTTCCCTCACAGAACTGCATGGTCCTGAGACTAACCTTTCCTTTGTCACCACAAAAACCGCTTTCACCTTATCCAAACCTAATCCTCCTGGCACTCTTCCGTATAGCTCCAGCATGTCAGTTTCTTCCCCCTGGGTCAGCTGCACCTGTGCCAGAGACAGAGGAGCCGGGCTAACTAGGTAAATAATTGTTTATTTGACACTGACAGGGCATGGTGGACTCTGGAAGGGTGACCGCCACCTGCTAGCCCTTTGGGATTCCAGAGAACGGAGCTTAGACCCCCAGCTGTCCTGAGGAAAACAGAAAAGGCATTTCTTTGGAATGCTGGCAGTCTCCTCACTGTTCAAGAGCAATTTAGTTGCTTTGGTCGATGTACGATAGAGGAGACCCCTCATTGATACAAACTCTAAATGGCAGTTCAAAAAACTGGTTTAGTGGTTTGTCTTCTTTCTCTATAGAACTTGAGAAAAGTTCTGCAAGGAGACTAGAGATCTTCCAGGAGAATTCTCATCATCTTCCCAAAATAATAGTTTCTAAGAATTTGTAGAGAAACCTCAATAGCAATCCCATTCTTTCTTTGGAGTGTGACAAAATCCTTTATTCAATGTGATTGTGAGCTGGGCCATAGGCAACAGTGCCAAAGCAACAGATTCTTTGGAACTAACCTGCCCATTGCCATATGGCAATGGCATATATGAGACACACCAAGCAACAAAAAGCAGTTTGGGGGTCCTTCCACTAGGTTTCCAGTTACTGGATTTTGTGTCTACCAGCCTCAGTCTCACTGAGGTAAATTGTTGCTCACTATTGGTGCCTTGGATATTGGGACACATTGGCTAGCCCTAACCAATGAGTGGCTCATGGGTATTTTTATGTCACCTACAGTTGAAGGAATTAAGAGTGGTATATGAGGGACAGATTTGGATGATGGATATGCTCCTTAGTCCAAGACACACAAAAATATTTTAATTGGTAAACCACTCCTTCCTCTCCCCATCTTAAGGACAGACTGAATGCCAAAATAAGCTCAAAACAGCTTCCCTCCATTTTTGTTTTGTCTCATTGCTGTGTACAGAATGATTGAGAGGGCTGTGGCTTCATTCATGCTCTCGTCATGCTTAAACTGCTTTGAAGGTGGATGTGGAAGATTGTCTGGTCCTTTAGGCATGTGTTTGGGAGTAAGACATAAATATGCTTTGCTTTGCAAATATCACTGGATTATCTTAGCAGAGAGCACCCTGGGACTCTGCCAGGAGGAGTAAGGGATCTGAGATGTGTGCACAGAGACTCATAATTTACTACTTCTTCATCTTTTATTTTGTTTTTAGCACTCTGAAAACTAAGGAACTCTCTCTAGTGTCTGGGCAGAAAGGGAGCCCGGCTTGCAGCCACACAACACCAGGTGGTGGGACTGCACAACAGCCCCCAGCTGCACCGCAGCTATCCACAGAACAAAGTCCACACACACTGAGGAAAGGTATGCATTTTATATTTGATATCAAATTTATCTGGAAGATAGAGAACTACTGAAAGCAAAAGTATGCTCCATTATCCACTAATATCTGACATACTTTTTCAAGAGCTTCACTGTTACTCTGCCAAGTACTAATCTGTGTGCTTGACAGGTGCCCAATTCCTGTATAGCCAACTATAAACTTTGAGTGATATGCCAAGAGGTGCATGTCCCAAATAGGAAGGGAGTAGAGTGAAAACTAAATTTGATTAAATGCGATTACCTTGCAATTTAATGAATTAAATAGTATTAATATAATTGTCCCAAATATTAATCCTTTAGTATCGATTTTAGTGGTGGATTTGGGAAGCTTCAAGTTGTCCATATGGGTACTAAGCTCCCTCACATATGGAGGCTACTAAATTCAAGAGATCTTGGAAGTAGAATTTGATTTAAGTATAAAAGACCTCAGTCCAAGGTTACCTACCCCCTATTTTTTTCAGTCCCTGTTTCTCTTCATTAGTTTCAAGGTATCCGGTGCATAGATCAGAGCAGAAGTCAAGTGCAAGGGAATAATCAAACAGTTTGCAAAATACTCCATTTTTTAAAAGGTCCTTTAAAAATCAGCACTTTAGATTTATCCTCCTTTTTTAACACATGTTGTTGAAATAAGATCAGGAATTTGGTTAACTCATATTTTGATAGTAACTAAAAATAATAATTAGTTCTCTTGAACATACAGTAGGTGGAAGATTGTGAAGAGGGGATTCTTCTTCCCAAACAAAGGAACGATGTATTCCACGGGAATTAATAACAAATAGTTTTAACTAGCATTCATAGTTACATTTATGTATAATATTCAACATGCTTTCTGGTTATTATCAAATTTCCAAAAATCCCTATACCAGCAAAGGAACTGGTTAAAACTGAGAACTGGTTAAAACAAGAAGGCAGCAAACAAACTGCAAAGCATGTAGTAGCTAGAATTTGGGGTTACATGATTAGGAGGGAGACTGTAAAGAATAACCTATGTCCAGGAAACTATTCTCATCAAACTATTCTCCAAAGCACCAGAGGGCAGGACAAGAAACAATGGTTGGAAACTGACCAAAGAGAGAAGCAACCTGGAATTTAGGAGAAACTTCCTAACAGGACAATTTACCAGTGAAACAGCTTGCCTTCAGAAATCGTGGGCGCTCCATCACTGGAGGTTTTTAAGAAGAGGCTAGACAGTCACTTGTCTGAAATGGTATAGGTTCTCTTGCTTGAGCAGGGGGCTGGACTAGAAGACCTCCAAGGTCCCTTCCAGCTCTATTCTATTCTAGGATACCTCCTTTGAAATATGTGGTTCTATTGGCCCATCAACATCAGGATTTTTTTCGTGGATAAACCATTAGGGCCACTTTACATTAGTCTTGTTTCAAATTCATCTGCTAACTATGGTTAGGACTTGGCTGCTGTATTCAGAAACCGATAGTAAGAAGCTCAGCTGAGTTCCAATGAACAGTGATCCTCATTTCTCTCCGTCTTTCTCTCTCTCTTTCTCTCATTATCTGCAGTTTCAAAGAAGCTGACCCCACTCCCTGCCAAGGGTCCTTATGGCCAGTCTGGTGGTATGTCTGATCCATCGACAGGGCAGCCATCTCCGGCCAGCCTTTCTCCCACTCCACCCAGCACTCCATCGCCCTATGGACTGAGTTACCCACCAGGCTACTCCTTGAGTTCAGGCCCTCTTTCCCCAGCGGCAGCTCCTTCCCTGTCTTCTCCTCCTTCCCTAACAAGCACTTTAACCAAATCTCGGCCCGCCCCCAAGCCACGACAGAGGCCTACACTGCCACCTCCACAGCCTCCCACATCCAGTGCATCTGGCTCCAGTCCACAGTCCACAGAGCACACCCTCCTAGACGACATCTCTCCCGGAGAGAGCATGTCCACAGGTAACCAGAGAGTGAAAGTGGGACATCGGCTTGTGGTTTGGGAAATAGCTGGGATCACTAGCAGAGATCAGTGCAGGGAAGAGCTTGTGCAGGTTCTGGTTTTTTCTTCCTTTTGCGTACAGAAGGCAGAGCTAGCGATGGGACACTGCAAAAGGAGTACAAAGATGGGAGCAGCTGAAGTGAAGCAGAGATCTATATGGGCCCCTGTAATCACTGTGAAGACTGAGGTTGCGTTTTGCTGGGCTGCTATCCTTTATTTGTCTGGTTTTCCCATAGCCTTGATTTCAAAATCGAGAAGACTCATTTTACTTAACCTTGTTTTAGTTTAAATGAACTAAAGGAAAGAAAGAAGTCTATTCTTATAGGTAGGCATGTTTTACAAAATACTACTCAATCAGAAAGTCCGAAGCAAGTATTGTATACAGAACAAACGGGCAAAGTGTAAGGAATCTATCACTGTGATGAGGGAAAGAGGGATACTTTCTGGCACCATGACCTAGGGAGCTGCTTTTTAATGATGACCTCAAGGGATATCTTAGGGTATTTCCAGACCCAAAGGCAAGTGCCACTGATTCTTGCTTTCCCCAGAGATGATATATTCCAGCATGCACCGCTGCCTTCAGCAAATTGCTGCATAGTAGCATTATATTCCTACAGGTTTTACTGTAGGCACTATGATAATAGTACACCCCTGGATGTGCCATGTTGCATTCATTTATGGTGCAGATTTCTCTTGGGCATAGCTTTGCCAAGCAGAGTAAGTCCTGTTCCAGGGTTGGCTGTGAGCTTCTCAGTTTTTAATATTTTTTTCCACCTTCTGAACATCTCAAGGAACATGGCCAGGGTTTAATGTGGTTTGGGATGAGTTAAACAGTGACATCATGCTTCAAACTTACAAGGTTAGGCTGCTAAATGTTGACAATTTGACCCAGAAGTGCTTTGGTGGCAGAAGGCAAGTGGCCTATTTGACCACATTCTTCCTGTCCACTCCACTCCAGAGCCATTGATTCATAAGCGCCCATCTCTCTCTTTAGTATGTTTTGTAAACAGTAAATAATCCAGCTGTTTTGACAGCAGGGTGAACACCACCCCTTTCATTAGAAGAGATTACTTGGCTTGGCTTGCACTATAAACTGAAATGCTTAATAGAAAACATCCTATTTAGAACAGGTTTCTGCAACCTCACAGGTTTTCCAGAAGCTGGACTCCTTCCTAAACATGCACGTTTCAGATAGAATTATAAACAGAACGGATCCACTATTTTCATGTCTCATGCTTGGATGAGCTCTAGTTTCTTTTCAACTGGGCTGCAGTTTCTGCTCTTGGCGGTGGGGATGGGGGGCGGGTAGATGTAGGCTTTTTAGGCACAAATACTTCCAGCTGACAAGCCAAGGGAATTGGCAAAAAGATGGGAGATATAGTTTTTAAACCTCTGTAAGGAGTTTTTATCTCTATTTTATTATATTTGGGGGCGGGGAACTGGCTGGTTCATGGTAAGCTGAAGTCTTGAGCCAACCATTCGTTCTAAAGATATGAATATTAGAAACTGGAATGGTATGAATATTAGGCAGTAATCAGAGAAGGCAGCAGCTCCCATCATGCCAGCTCCTAAGGACTAAATGCCCGGGCTTCAGATGGATCTCTATTTCATCCAATGAAAGGACAATGAGAAGAGATCAGGTCTCACCAGCTTCCTATTCAGGGATGGGTAGATAGGTGTATTGCTGTTGTTTAGACTTTCCGTTGTGTTTTACTTTTGTCTTGTTGCTGCTGTTTCTCTTCTGTTCCTATTTCCCAATCCTATTATTGTGTCCTTGCAGCTGTTTGAAACACGTGGTGCAATATTGGATAGGTGTGAGGGGACTGCTTGGGGTAAGCTGGAGTCCCACCATCTTCCCTGAACCTTTGCCCTTCTGCTACTGCCACCTACTGGCCCTGCCCTGCCCTGCGACTATGCCTCGTCTCAGTCACCTATCACCATCTCACTGGCCTTGCATGGGGCCTGCTGATCCAGGACAGCATGGCTGCTCAAGCCTGAACCCCGTTCCAAGCTTCCTGATAATGCTATTATTATTAGTAAACTTGGAGGGTGCTTCTCTAAATCACTGGCCTTCACGCGCGTCAGCCTTTTGGTACACAAACAGTTAAATCCATCCAACTAATTCTTTTCCAAGCCACAGGGTTCACTCGCTCCTAACCTTGCTGGTCCTTTCTTGCCAATGTTAACTCTCTCCCTCTGCCATTCCATGTGTTCTTTCCAAAGGGATGTCATGATATTACCATTTAACTAATACTAGTGGCACTCACTGTTATGGATGAAGCCAAAAGAACCACATCTGGGGCACTTCAAGCACACAGGAAGGTTAAGATAAGGTGTGTAGCCAATTCACATAGACCAGTGTTTCTCAACCTTGACAATTTTAAGGCATGTGGACTTCAACTCCCAGAATTCCACAGCCAGCAATGCTGGCTGTGGAATTCTGGGATTTGAAGTCCACATGCCTTAAAATTGTCAAGGTTGAGAAACACTGACATAGACGATGGGATCTTCTCTCATCGTCCAAGAAGAGCAGTCTTTGCAGTGGAATGCTCTCATCAGGGCACCAAAGTTTTGTGAATCATTCCTTTTTAAGAAGTGTGTTTCCCCTGAATATTTGGGAGTAACTTTCTTATTTCTTCAACTTTGGATGTATTCATGTGTAAATTGCACTGTGAGGGGTTCATTTGCTTAAATTATAAGTTTCCTATACCGCTCACAGACTCTTGATAGATGCAAGTTCCCATCTTTCTCACTTACATTCAGTGATGATTACAAAGATATGAAAAGATGTTCATTATTTAAATAGCGTAGGATATGATATCTCTCACTAAATAAGGAGTGAGGACAATCTGCATTCTGGCTGTAAGAAATTATGGGACAGAGCAAATGAAAAACTGGACTTAACATAAATATATTGTGACAGTGCTTGGCGTGTATTTGCCTATGGATTACTGGTTGCAAAATTACTACAGCGTGGTGTAGAACACAAGGCTAAGTTAGGACAGGTCATTCAGAGTAATGCTGACAGTGAACATTTGGCCATCAAGCATGGTGCTGTGTGGTTCCGCCCCATGGTTCCAAACTGGGCAACTGTTTTGGAAATTTGCAGTGAGAACTGCAGGTTTCAAAGCAATCTGGGCAACTGTGAACATGTTTTATTTCCCTTCAAATCTCACACTGGCTGGGAAATTCTGGGAGTTGAAGTCCATACAGCTTAAGAGTTGTCAAGGTTGAGAAACACTGCCCTAGATATGTCTATGGAAATTCTATGTCATCCGGGTCATAGTTAACCCAAAGATGCTTTTTCGAATCAAAGAAAACCAAGAAAGTCCAGTTGCCTCATGAAAAAGCACCTTTGGGACTACCCAAGATAGAAAAGGACTATTCCTCTTGCAATAGATGTCCATCATTTCTTTGCCTATCTCTCCCAGTTCTTTTAATGACTTTTGAAGTCTTTTCATACAATTTGAAAAGCCCTTTTTTTTAAAGTTGAAGAATTAGATGGTTCTGAACAGATTTTCATACACAGATTGACTGGTTTCCCTTTGGTATCCCAAATATCCCCAAAGTCCTGATTGTTTGGAAAGTGTGAATGAACAGAATGCTCCATGATATCTTGTGGTCCTGTGAGCATTTTGTTGAGTTTTGGAAATACCTTGTGATTTTCAGGGGACATTACTTGTTCAGAACAATCTGCATGCTGTCATTTGTCTGTAATTAAGTAAATTTATCCTACCCTACCCCATATCATGTATTCTCCTAATCTTCCATAAGGGAGAGTTTGTCTAACAGTGTCTAATCACTTCTGACCCTACTTTGAATTTCTTTTATGAATCAAACAATATGATTTGAGAAAGAACTCATGTGGGGTATGCTGTGAACCTGGTTATGTTTAGAGTTGAAATTCACATATATTCATTCCCTCTTGTATGTGTGCGCCTTTCTTACTCTTTTCAGGCCATGCTTTGACAGTGAGCAACTCTTCCCCTTTGTAAGTCACACTGTGATATTGCTGAAGAGCTGTTTTGAACGTCTCACACAAAATTGTTGTATAGAAGGCTTCCTACTGCCTTCTATCATACTGACAATTCTTCGGTGATGTTACAACTTAGGGGAGACCTTCACAAGTTGAGTTCTTTACCTGAAGATAGCATCAGGAAGGAGATGAAGTCCTCCATGTGAATTGGAGCCTGATCTCATAAGTTCCAGCTCACGTGGAAGTGTGAATGCATAAAGAAAGGTTTCCCATATGAGTGATATCACCAGAAAAGGGCTTTTGTCATCCAATAGCTCTTGTCTCCTTCAAAGTTTATAGTGGCCACCAGGGAGCAGCATGTAGTGTAGAGAATTGAATCACTTATTCACTTTTTCAGCAGTAGACCTAGGCCAGAATTTAGGAAGTATTAACCTCTCCGCTTTTCAGAATTTCCTCTAGCACTTCGGATTAAGCCATTTCCCCATGCCCGCCCCCCCCAAAAACCTGCCAAATTATTTGTTACTCATAAGGCATTGATAGTAAAGTACAGGAATTCCTTAATAGCGAATTTACCCATTTTCCCTTATGAACCAAAGTCCCCATCACTTTGGTTGATGACTGGAATATTTACTGTTGAGCAAAGGAGAAGGGAAAAACAGAGATTTCAAATTCTGAGTAAAAAGATTATTGTAGAATTGGCTCCTTTACAAGAGGAGCTTTGTTTTAAGCAGAGCTGTGATAGGAGCAAAGGAAACATTTTATCATGTTGAAGTGATCAAAAAAGCAGCTGTATAAGAAGCCTTTGCTTCACAAGAGGTTTTAGGACAGGTGATCACCCTGATATTATTGGCCCAGCATTTGACTACCAGGCTGCATTCAAAGGATCCTATGAGATTAAGAAGCATAAGACTTACCACAGACTCACTTAGCAAGGAATGCTTCCAGGGAAGGCACAACTCTAAAGAATAAAAGGAACAGGTATAAACAAAGATTATATTATGACATCCCTTTCTCTGGCATTAGCAGGCTCTAAGAACTATATTCATTGCTCTGTTCAGTTAAAGCTTCTACATTATCAGATTAACTCAACTGTATAGATGGGGTGGGCAGAAAAGGCTTGGAACAGGATGGTAATTTGTCTCCCTTTTTGTCTGTGCCTGGTTACAGATCTGGCCCATCTTGATATCCCTTCCATCCATGTAGAGGTTGATGCCACACTTCACTTGGATCCCTCGGGTCAAGTCCAGAGACATCCGGTACCAGGAAAAATCAGCTCAGAGGAGGATTCAGAAAGCACCGCCCTATGACATGAAGATCCCTCTTACTTCTCTAGAGTGCTTTCTTGTACATATCGGTGCCCCACATGAACATTGCTGGAGGAGGCATATCCAGAGACCTTGTCAAGGGATGTCTCTTCTGGAGTTTCACTTGCCAGCCACTTGTGCAAGACTGACAGCCCTCTGGGCCTGGTGCTAAGCCTGTCTCTGTGGCAAAGGGCATTGCTGGTGCAATTTCCATTTAATTATTTTTTCTCTCTCCTGTTTGTTTAGCCTTATCCAAATTTTGCCTTTTTGATGTGGTGCCTATTTATCTCCTTTATAAGCTTTTGGACCCTTATCTTAAAAAAAAAAATTAATCTGCCCTATCTGGACATTCATTTCATTCCGGTCTTCAACAAAAAACAAAGAGGTGAGAGGGGCAGACTGTCTCCCTGAGTGAATGACGTGGAGGGCTGTTGCCACCATCTCTTCTTTCTGCTGTTGCTCCTGCTGCCCCTCCCCTTTCCAGCAGCTAAGTCTCCATTCATCCAGTTCAAGCTGCTTTGTCCTTGCAGATCAACCAAGGGACATCTTTCCGTTTCTCCTGAAAGCCCTTTTGTTTGGTTTTCTGGAATCTTCAGAGCTCCTGTTGTTTTCATCCCTTTCCCGTGACACTTTCGCTGGTACCTGGGCCTATTTTTCATTCCATTCCTTCCTTCTTTGAACTTCCTCTTGGCAAAGAGCAACTTACAGACAGTGGAAGAGCACAGCATTGCTTCATTTGGCTTTGATCAGAATGAAAAAAAAACCATAGTGGTGAGATTGTTTGGGTAATGCCCTCCCTACTCGTGGTTATTTGATTAGCAATAAAAGTATATCCTTGTAGTGTGTTTTGGAGGTGGAATCCGGCCATGAGGAGTTCTTCTTCACCAGCACCATGGGCTTATTGCCCTCTCCCCCAGGAGGGCGAGGAAAAGGGAGAGAAATTCCCCTAGCAGGACACATTTGTAGAGGGTAGATTGCAGCTCTCCATAGCATTTTAAGCAAGATCCAACTGAGCAGAATGGAATTCACAGCTGTGCATGCGAAGACAGGTGTTATTAGCTTTTATCCTTTTCAAAGAGTTGAGATGTATCTGTCAAGATGGATATATATTTGTACATACAAAGTCTATAAATATATATAAATACATATATATATATTATATATATTTGGTTTATTCGGGGCCATTCCACCTGAACTGTTGTACAAATGTACAATGTAAATTTAACTGCTTATAATGACTCTTCCAGCCCATATGTACGTACATACATAGTCACACTCAGATTAATGGTAATGGTATTTAATGTCTCCTGACTCTACTTTGGCAGCATTTTTGCAAGTTCATATGCTCTTGCGTTGCTACCAATTGTGATACTGTGTACCTCATTGCCCAAACTAGGAAAGGCAACAAACCAGGTGCACACTTTTGGTAAAAGAAAGGGTGATAGATTTTTCATATTCCCCTCAGTTCTGTCACCTGGTGTTCTTGCTGCTCAAAAAAGGGAGCCATAGAGCCAGTCAAGGTATAGAGCAGGTCCTTTCTGGGAGCTTTCTCCATTTCTGGCCTCAGTGCTCCACTCCACTGACTTACAGTGTCATTAAAGTACAGTTAATGACGTTTGTGCTTTCTCTTTTCTCTGTTTTGGTTTATTTATTTATTTGAGGACATTGCAATATTAAACTTAGTATTACAAGTCTAATAAATGTTCAGTATGTCAGACGTTTAAGCAGCTCTTTAAAGTAGCCAGGAATATCTGTTCAAGCTTTTAGTACGTCTTTGGAAAAGGGGCGGCTGGCTGAGAGTTAGAATGATGTGAAACCTGTACTGGTAGTCCTCAACTTACATCGGTTCATTTAGTGACTGTTCAAAGTTGCAAGATCACTGAAAAAAAGTGACTTATGACCATTTTTCACACTTATGACCATTGCAGCGTCCCCATAGTCATGTGATCAAAATCCAGATGCTTGGCAACCTATTTATATTTATGACGGTTGCAGTGTCCAGGGATCATGTGGTCATCTTTTGCGACCTTCCAACAAGCAAAATCAATGGGGAAGCCAGGCTCAAATTAACAACCGTGTTACTAACTAAACAATTGCAATGATTCCCTTAACAACTGTGGCGAGAAAGTTTGTAAAATGAGGCCAAACTCGCTCAACAAATGTCTCATTTAGCAACATAAATTTTGGGCTCAATTGTGGTTGTAAGTTGAAGACTACTTGTATTGACAGCCACTTCAAACCTTGATCTGTTTCTTTTACTGTGCAGAAGCATCAATGAATTTGGCCGTAAGTCAAATCATCTCCCTGCTAGGTAAATGGAAAAACCACTGGTCTGTCCCAGTTGCCACTCTTAAACCCAACACGTTATGATGATGTTGTATCTAATGGGGCCATCCCATTAACCATGGAGATTGGCAGGAGAGCAACATGCGGTCACGTGTTCAGCCTCCAAGTCTGCTCATGAACTTTGAAAAAATAGTATATGCAAATCTGGGGGACATTGGTCATGATGAGGGGAGAAGACCAAGGAGGAGGCTTTATGGTGATATACAACATTTTGATGCAGCCCATAATAATAGTATCTATATTGCCTGCCCATCCTCTCGTACCATATTGCCAATTGCGTGGGACACAAAAATTATTGTGGTGGTGGTGATAAACAAAATTCAACTACTTTCATTTAATTGGAAAGGGACAAAAGAAGAATACTAGTGGAACTGGTTTTGTAACTGGAATGGCACCAGGAGGTATTTCTCTGTGGGCATAAGCTATTCCCAAGTATATGTTACAGCAGGGGTGTCAAACTGGCAGCCCGTGGGCCAGATGTGTCACGTGCAGTCCACGGCCACCCTGGCTCCACAAAGGCAAAAAAACATTGCAATGCGTCACAATATGTCATGTGACGTGATCGAGTTTGACACCCGTGTGTTACAGAATCATTGGGGGAAATAGTGGTTACAGAACTAGAAATCAAATGCATCTGTTCATAGATAATTCCCTCATTTGCTCCCTTATACAGAAACTAAGGAAGTGTAAATCTTTTGAAATAAGTGTTTCAAAATACATTTTTACTAGCGTTATTCCTTTGAAAGCTAGGCTTCAGAATTTATTTTTTTTTTCAAAATCTTAAAACTTATCAATTGCCTCAGGCTGCTTTGAAAGTGTCTCCCATCTTTTTCTTGTTATGAGGGGCCTGAGAGTAGGGAACAACTATAGGAATAAAAACTGGTAAGATTTCAAATGAAGCTGTACATCTGCATACCAACAGTAATAACCAATAATAATGTTTAAGTGATATGTGTGAAATTCATTATCCCCTAAAATGTTTCAATTCTGCCAGTGATTTTGTAAGCATTGAATAACGGGATAAGGGGTGGTCATTCTGAGTGTTGTGAATTGCTACTATATGGCAAACATTCTAGGTATTATTACACTGTTCTAAAGTCATCATCTCCCTGGTTGCAGCTGCCACGTAAGCTTGGACATCAACCGTGTCAAGAATGCCGTCTGAATTCTATTGCCCTTTAACTTTCACATCTCCCTGTTTGCATTTTAATTCAAATTCTTAACTCTCACTTGATGTGTGCTACATTCACTCTGGCATAACTTTATTGTTGTAGGTTGAGATGGAGGCCATTCTGACCACAAGACTTGGCCTTGACCTAGGCTTTTCTAACCAATTTCGCCTCTCTTCAGGAGCCGACAGAAATACTAGTCTTGGATCCAAATTAGTAGAAGTTGTGAGAAAACATTTAAAACTCATTCTGCTTATAGAGACATTTTCTCTTGATGAACATGGTAAGCAGCCTGGGACTCATGTGTTCACTGCCAGATCCCATCATGGGCTGCTGTTCCAACTCAGGAGATGAATTCTCCTGACTATCCTACACCTAAAATCAAAGCCCAACACTTGGAATTAATTAGTTCAAGAGGCCTCTGTGGTTCAATGAGATGGATAGAATGACTCTGACAGGTTGCTGTGTGCTTCCATCTGTTCTGGATCTGAAGGTCAACTGCTACAAGCTGAGTATCTGGTGCTGGCAGGGTTCCAGCACAATTTCTTTATGGAAGTGTGAGCTGTTTTTTTACCTTCTGAACTTTCATCATTTCCTGGTGCCTTCCATTTAAAGGAGGAGATACTGGCTGGTAGTTTGTATCACACAGAAGTTTGATTCATACGTTAATAGGGATCAGAGGAAGAAATGTGATCCATCTTTCACTGCCTCTTACACAAGATGGGAAGTAGAATTTTTGGGTTACTACCAAAATAAGATTTCTGAAATTGAGAAAATGGTGGAGCTTACAGTTCTTTGTGGCAATGATTCATCCCTGAGGAATCTATATATTTGATTGTCCCCAAATACAAACATGAAGGTAAACAGGAACAAGTTGGCACTTTTTTCCTTATTTCTATGTTCCAGAAGATATCACTATTCTAAAATTGCCAATAGTAGCATTCTGTAATATGATACAATTTTTCAAGCTGGGAAAATAAGAAATGAGGTATTACTAGGATAAAGCTATATTGATTTTCACAGTTCTGTGTAGCATACTAATTGGGGAAAGATGGTTTCCTGTCTATCCTCAAGGTTTAAAATTGATAGAAAAAGTAATTAGGGCTGAAATAATACCTTCTACAAACAATGTCAGAGCCAAAATACATGCAGGGCTACGTTTATTTGAACTGAGTGTATCAGAGATATAAATTCCGAAAGAGAGAACACAACTTTTATTAAAGCAAAATCAATTATCTCAAAAAATTACAAGCAGTCCACGTTGATCATTTTTCTGTATTGGAATTTCAAGGATGCAATCTGACAGTTCTATCAATACTATGTTCCAAAAATGTCACAAAGGCATTTTTTTCTTAAAAGCCTCCTTCAAAACAGCCCAATCAAGATGACGTTTTAACCGATCTGACAAAGAATGCATGCTGTCTGTTTTTGAGACAAAAAAAAAAAAAAAAAGACAGGGTTAGAAGAGGAATCATGAACACCATCCAGAATTAGAAGGCATTCTAGTATGCAAGCTAAGGTTGCTAATGTCCCAGCTTTGCCCATGTGACATTTGTCCTTCATAGCTGCTTAGGGAACTTTGTTGCTTAACATCAGCTACTGTATATGTCAGCTTTCGAGCATCAGAGATCTATAACATGCTTCTTACCAGCATACGTGAAGGCAGCCAAACTTTATTAACATAAAGTTAATCCACGAGAGAGATGATATAGAGATTTTTTATTCCCCGTGGGAGAATGTATATACTTTGATGACATTCACACATTAATATTATAATGATAAAAGATAACTATATGGGAGAAGGCTATATGTTTGAGAACGTCCGCATGCAATTGCCTTTATGACCTGGTTCTTGAAAAATGAGATGAAAGCCGTAGTTCAATGGTTGGGGATTATTACTCAAATGCCTGATGGAGAATGATCATTACAGATAAGTCCTTCTTCCTATCGCTGTTGTTGAATGCTTTAAAATGTGTCACTCATTCCTTGAACTAAGAGCACTTTCACGCCACTGTTGTTTACCACTTCAGGACTGGCCCAAGTGATTTGACAAAATTGTTGTCTTCAGGAGACGAAAGCCTTTCTTTGACTTATTAGTGGAAGTAACATTTTCTTTTGACTCAGTAGAGTTCTGCAGACATTACGGATGATTCATTTCCACATTGCCAGGAATTGTTGTCCATGCTGACTACCCAGCCATTAACTACTACTCCTCACACATAACATAGTTCAACACTGTACTCCTGGAGTTTGTCTCATTTTGTATCCTTATTCGGAATTAAACTTTCCTCCTTCCTCAGTCTAGCTAACATAGCAGCATGTAAATAAGGTTACAGCTAATGAGAAATGTCACTAGTTGCAAATGATTGATCAGCTGTTCCTTTCACAGCCCACAGGGACTTTAGAATGCAACAGAGTGGTGGGACAACAACCCAGAAGCCCTGGAAAATTTCAGTCTATTTGTTAACATTTTTCACAATCTTATCTTGAGTTAAGCTGTTAGTCTATTTTTATTAATATTGTTTGTGCAGTGAAATCTGCCTGATGCCAGCTTGCACAAACCAGTGCTCATATACAGTACAATTAATGTTGTGTAACATTCAAACCTGGTACTTCTACAGGAAGTCCTCATTTAGCGACCACAAATGGGACTGGCAACTTTTAAGTGAAGTGGTCAGTAAGTGAAAACACGGATGTGCCTCCAATCTTAGCTTTCCTTTGCTTTAAAGATCTGCTAAGATTATAACTGCAAGGATTGATTGCAAAGTTAGTTTTTCATCATAATCATAGCTGTCAACGGTCACTAAATGAGGCAGTCGGTAAACAAGGACTACCTATACTGCAACAGCCAGTGATGTTAATGTGGCAAGCACATAAAAGCGGTTCTAGTGCCTAGCAGAGATGTTAGTCTAACTAGTAGTAAGCATCCTGTGCCTCTACTCATGCACCGCAAAGGATCATGCGTGTATCACAGTCCACAGGAGGTGCAGGGAGGGAAGAGATCATCATACTATACCTTCTTGCAGGGTAGAAGAATTTAAACGGATGCTGGATTATCACTTCGAAACACAAATCCTTTGACCAAAACAAGGACTACCATTAATTGGAGAACTAATTTGCTCTGAAGAAAGCCCTTGCTAATGACCAGTCTGATGATATACCAAAGCCAAATTTTGGTTAACAAGCACACAAGCGCATCACGATCCTATGTCTGCAGTGGGCTAAATTTTAATCAAAGTTTGAGTCTCATTTATGCTATGCCAATCCCAAACAATCATCCTTCTGGATCGCTGCAAGCCCCATATGTTGTCTGCCTCACGTGTGAATGAAGTAAGCTTCCAACCTTGGTTAGAGCGGGTCCTGCAAAGACTTAAGGAGGAGGATGTGTGCACCTACATTAAGCATTTTATTCATTTCACATTCATGCAGACACAGCAAAGAAGAGTCGATCTCGCCCCTTTTTTCGGCATTGACGAGTGGACTAAATTGCCACTCTGATTTGTGTTGTCTCCCTTAATGCAGGGCTTAGAATAAAAGGATTCAGTGCCTTGGATTATAATTCAGAATTATAGTCACATACACAATACGATTTCTGGGTTATCTTACCACCTCAAGAATTCTGTTTTGTAGCAGAACCCTAATGTGAGGGAAATAATTACTGCTACAACTAAAAGAGCAAGCAACTAAATTTCATTTTTAATGTGTGCCGTTGTGCCCACAGGAAAAAATGACAATAAAGGTTATCTAATCTAACCTAAAATCTAATCTATTTGTCAAGAAAGTAGTCACCGAACGTATTCCCTTTGTGTTTCCTCTGCCTACCACTGTTGCAATACATGATAGATCAAGGGTTCCCAAACTGTTAGAAAGGCCATTGCATCTTCCTTTTATGTAATTTGAAGGTATATACAGCTCCTTTTAGAGAGAGAAAAACACCAAATGAACAATGAAAACAAGTGAAATTTGGGAAAAGTGGTTTTATTCTATCAGTGTACAACTTTATACCTTCCCTGGACTGTCTGCACTTCCCCAAGGAAGGTGGGAACGAGTATGAGAGATAGGATCATGTTTACATCTCCACATGGCTTCTGGCAAAAAAAACAATGAAGCAGCAAAATATTTCTGGCATAGCCAACTTGAAGTCCCTGAATTGGCTCTATTTTCTCTTCAGAAGGGAAAATTGATTATCTTTCTATTTTCTTTCTATCTCCACCTGACAGAGAGCAATCTTAATCATTTAATGCTCTTCTAGATCTTCAATTGTACAGAACTCAGGAGAACTTTTAAATCAGAGATTGATTGATTGATTGATTGATTGATTGATTGAAAATAAATTCTATGGGGAGAGAATCGTATTGGGATTGTAACACTATAAAAGGGAATATTTTTTTCCCTTGAGCCATAACCCCTAGATCAGTGATGGCGAACCTTTTAGAGACCGAGTGCCAAAAAACTAGCCCTCCCCGCTCCACCCCCTGCCCTGCCCCTGCCCCACCCCCACTCCACCCCACCCTGCTTGCCCGCAGGGCCACTCACCGCCTCCAGGGCCCGCCGATCACCCAGGCAGCCCAGCGGTGCCATGGCGGCCACACCCTGCAGCATCAACTCTGCACGTTGGGGCGTGAGGGTAGTCTTATCTACGCTGCCTGGCTGCCGTGTCCTTGGCTGCGCTGCTCCGCGTGGGCCATGCTCAGGAGCAACTCTCCTCCAGGGAGGCTGCTGGTGAGGAGGGGGTCGCAGGCGGAGCCAAGGCTGGGGCAACAGCATGTGTGCCCATAATTGCAAGTCTAAATTCTCAATTGGGGGTGGAAAGCCCCAGATGTGTGATATAGCAGTTTTGGGGTGTTGGGCCAAGCCTAGCAATTAAGGGAATTAGCTTGGAGGAGAGAAGGAAAATCTAAAGAGCCACTTAGAGATCTAGTCACTATCACCAAGTTCACACCTATTAGTGCTATTTATGTTTAATAGGAAGAAAGAGAAGTGCTTGCCAAAGATATGGAAGGGCGATTGCACACAGGTGGAATTTCATGCTTATGGAGCCGTTAATTGTATTTCTCCATCTCCAAATCAGAGGAAACCCACAACATGTGTGCATTCCACAATGATTCCAACAGGGAAAATCAAGGGGTTGAGTGCATAACACATAAATGAAGCTGATGCTTATTCATTGACAAATCTCAGTCACCCCTAATCTATGCGGGTCTTCTGCATAGATTAGGGTACCTGGGGCCAGTGCTTTTTCCCAGCATTTGCAGATCTTTGATCATACATCTGAAGGCTAGGAATCCACAAGACTGAGCTGATGGCAAAATTTCTGTAGCAGCAGAGCTTTGCAAAACTGATCACAGCTTTACAAAATTGGTCATAGTGGCTATTCCCTTTCAATCTTCTCTTTGATTTAAAAGTCTATCTTCAGCTTTTGAAATTGTGATTTATAATTCATAGGAATAAACTTACGTCACTCTGCAGAACCCTACCTAGATAAGTATGTAGTATCATAAACCAAATGGCTTCCATAATTCATTATCTAATACTTCTTTTAATATTTTTACATGACCTTGCTTATCATTNTCACCCTGATCTCTGGGGGCAGTTCGTTCCAGAGGGTGGGAGCTCCCACAGAGAAGGCCCTCCCCCTTGGGGTCGCCAGCCGGCACTGTCTGGCCGACGGTACCCTGAGGAGACCCACTCTGTGAGAGCGTACAGGTCGGTGGGGGGTAATCTGTGGCAGGAGGCGGTCTCGAAGGTAACCAGGTCCGGTGCCATGGATCATTGATTTTGATAATATAATGGTCTTGCCTTGAAAACTTTGTTGATTTTAAAGTTGTGTAGAAACTTTAAAAGAAGGTAGTAGATAATTAGATTGGCCTATAAGAGGGGTGTCAAACTCGCGACATCACGTGACGTGTTGCAATGTATCGCGACTTTTTTGCCATTGCCGACAATGGGCGTGGTTTTGCCATGAAGTATCCGGCCTGCAGACCAGCAGTTTGACACCCCTGGCCTATAAGCTGACAGGTACCATGCACAAGAGCCATGTTATTTATCATACTTAGCCTCAAAGCTTGGAGAAAGTAATGTGACAAGACATTCTTTTGACTCAGCACTCTGTCTTGTTATTTCAAAGGTATGCAATTTAAGATATTTATGGTTGTAATAATCCTATGCAAGCAAGGGACATTGAGCACAGTAAACACAATGACGTCCTTAGGATTCTATTATACATGCCATAAATTCCTTTGAATAAAATTGTCCCAGTTGGGTATCTATCATCTTTGTGCAGTTATAAAAACAGGAGAATGTAAGACGTCATAGATTAGTTCAGGGTTTTGACAGGGTGTATTTACACTAATGTTCAAGCTGTAGCAGATGCTTATTTGCAATAAAGACTTTTTACTACACTGTCTGCAATGCAGCAGTGAGCTACTACCACATGAGTGAGAAAGGTAACTACTGGTGTTTTTTTCAGCCTATCCAAATGGATTTGGTGAATTTTTTCATGATCTTTCATTCTGCTTAATATGAAAATCTCCCAGTAGCATGTGGATTGATTTCAGGATACAATATCTTAACTGCTGTGGCTTAATTTGTCTGCCAAATTCAGCTGATGACAACTTTATGCAGTGATCACCTTAAGCCATATGGTTCTCCAGATGAACAACTATAAATCCCACCAGCACCAGCCAACATAGCCGGTAATGAGTTGGAATATGTGTTCTATGGTATTACAGTCCTCTGATTCCTCAACCATGCTTTTAAAGTCATACAGTGAAAAATTACCATAGGCCTTCCTCCTACCTTCAGGTTCAGTTTACCACATACCTGAGTCCATCTGGATGTTCAGAGGAAATTCAAATAAATGCAGGAATTGAGCTGGACTCAATAACTCTTGACATTCCAGGAGGAAACCAATGGTATCTTGGGAAACAATGAGCTCTGGGACTTCTTCCAAGAAATTATTTGGTAGGTTCTTAGGGCTCTGAAGATGACAGAAGCAGCAGCAGCAGCTGGTCAGGTAATTTCTCGCAGCCCAGCAAGTGCAAATAAACACAGTGCACAATGTTTTGTGTCATACTCAGTTGTGGAGAAACTGTTGCTTGCTAGCTAATGCAATGGAAAAGCAAGAAAGGCACCTGTGACACCTCTTTTTCCTTTGAAAAATGAGACTGGGCAGGAATAGGAGCATCAATCAAATAATTGTAGGGGTTGTAGGTACTGTGATAGTGCCATTCTGTCAGGGGATGGAGGGATTGTTTGCTCCAAATCTAGATGCTTCCTCCCTGTAAGAATCATCAGGACACTGAATAGCCATGATCTAGTAGCAGTGCTGCCAGGTCAAATACCTTTTATCTTTTAAGGAAAAGATGTGGAGAAGAAAAAAAACACCCCTCTACCATCCTTTAGTTGAAAATCTCCATCAGAAAGAAATGATAGCTATCGTTTGTGGAGTGGGAGGGGAGAAATAAAGCGCCAATTCTGAGAGACATCACTGCAGTGAAGGCAAAAACCTGCATATCACTAAAATTTCAATCCCACAGATGATAGGAGGGAACAACTGGCTCTGCCATGTGCAAGACCTTCACTGCAAGGGTGAGTCTTTGCCTCACTGTCACACCCACAGTAAAAAGTGTTACAGGAACCTCCCTAATCTGCTGCCTTCAATAAATTGAAATTGCAAGACCCCAAGTTCCCAGGTGATGCAATCATGGGCCATTTTGGTTTGGAATTCTTAGAATGTTTGTCCCAGAGTGTTCTGGATCATGTAGGTCTGTATGCTAGAATGTTTGGCATTTATTGGGTTAAGTGCTGTCTCCTTAAGAGATGGCTTATGGGTGATGTAGTTTTAGCTAGTCAGCTGTCCTATGTTAACAGGTCAGTAGGAGGAGGAGCCACTGAGCTCATTACAGGACATACTGGCTATGTGCCAGTTTGGGAATGCTTTTGTTTTCATCCAGCCTCATGGCTCCTAGCCCCACGGCTTGGAGATCCTATGCCAACATGTGAGTCTTATGCAGAAAAAGAGGGGAAATCCATTATCAAATTATCAGTGAGTTATTGTTTAGAATTCCTAGAAATAAAAGCGATATTTCTTTGCTTATTTCGCTGAGTTATCTGTCTGTCTCGACGGGATTAAAGTAGCCTATTCTGTCTGGGACAGAATACAGAGCATCTGGGAGGCATCAGGCTAGGGAAGGAAAGGGTACTTCCCAGGCAACTGTGGGAAATAAAAGAAGGTTCTGAGCCTTAATTCTCCCCAAGAAAAAGGCCAAAAGGTGAGACGGATGTAGGTGGCCCCTTTGTACCTTTCGAGTTGTCCCAAACACCAGGGACCACCTTTCCATACTCCACACCTTCCTGGCCATGTCTTGGAGCTTCTTGGAATTAGGCCCCCTATCCTCTTCCCCCAACTTGCCTTATTCCAGATATTTGTTGATTATATTACATGCTGCTGAGGGTAGGTGTGGGACTGCTACATAAAATGTCGGGCCACTGAAAAGCCTGTTCTGTGGTGGATCCCTTCTTTTGGAATATCATTCTCCTGAGGTAAGATTGGCCTCCACCTTGGTACTTTTCTACAAAGCCCTTAAAACATAGTTTTGTCAGTGGGCCTGGGGATCCAGGTTGATATGGAGCTGATCAAGTGGCTGGTGTGACTGTGTGGTTGTTGCCACTGCCAGGAGGATGGGTAGGGTGTTTATGGGTTCTTACATTGCGAAATTTTAATGTTGGAAGCTGCCCAGAATCACCATGCATGCATTGGGCAGCCATATCAATTTGTTTTATAAATAAATAGCCTCTCCTTCCCTGGAACTCTCTTGCTAGGCACAACCTCCATCCCACCCCCTCCCCAATGAGCAGCACCAATAAATGACTTCAGTTTTACTGCATTTAGTAAAGAAGACTGGTTAGGGCACAAGTCTTTAGATGTATGAGAAGTGTGTCTCACAGGGTGAATCATCGGCAACAGTTAAGTTATCAGCACCTTCTCAGGCCTCAGGTGGTAGCCATGGATATGGAAGAGGCTTAAGGATTTTTCAAGACCTTCTGGAAACAGCTGGAGAAGCTATACCTTGGGATACTTCAGTAGATGTTTGCCCAGTTTCAAGAGTGCAGTGAGGCATTCAGAGATGGTAGCCTCCACTGGCTCCTCGTGAGAAGTCTCGTAGTTCAGGTATCTCTCCGGTAGATTCAACACTTTATAGCTCCATTGTGGGAAGAGTCGAGCAGGGAGATTGTGGGACACTACCAGGATCTTAGCATCCAGGACTAGCACTCTGAAATAGTGGATCAGGACAAAGTCGCTTTAGGTACCAGTGAGAGAGGACAAGTACTTCCTCATGCTTGGAGAAGATAAAGTAGTCAAACTTCTCCTTTGGAGCAAAAGGCAATGAAGCAGCCTCATTCCAGGCAGAAACACACAGAGATTTACACACAGAGAATGGTATTAATAATACCTTAAGAGAGAATTCTTTCTTTCCTCTAGAAATTAAGGCATTTCTTAAGCTTCAAGAGGGAAATACGGCAAAATATACAAAGACAAAAGTGTATTCTCATATGTAGTATAAATGTTAAGAGAGAATCAGGGTTTTCCTGTAAGAATCTGGCACCCTGGAACTGTTTTGGCATGTTGACAAATATGTGGATGTCATTTATTCAAATATTCCTCACTCAGGCACCAGATATCATCCATGATAACAGGAAAAATGATTCCATTTGGTGACAGAAAAGCTCTATTCAGGCATGACAACTAGTCATCGCAATAACATATCATCATTTGGTACGTGAGTGGCCCATCTTCTTTCAGAATTAGGCCTCTGGCTGTATATGAAGTTTTAAGTCTGGCCAGAGTTACAGTTTATATCTTAATCTCACTTTTCTGTCAGATAAGTAACATAAATGGTTCTCTAATGCTTTCACACATTTGTAAGGTAATTAGCTGGAGCAAGGTTACTCCACAAATGAGCAAGGACATTTGGGAAACCAAAAGGATTGTTGGCCAAAAATATTCAGCAATAAAATGCTGGGTCCTGTGTCCCACAAGTGCAAAATGCATTTTAGGGTCTCAAAGCAAAAATTTTCATTAGAATTATAAGGCGGCAGGGGGAGAGAAAGCCTCGGCTTTAAGAGAATTAATGGCTTACCTCTTTTGCTGTTCCATGTCCCTCAGATCCCGTAGGATAGAGTAGAACACATCACTGGATGACTACAAGAAAAAAATCATGCTAAAAATCACATTAGTAGTAACTCATGCCATTGAAGACTAGCGTCCATCTTGCTCCAGTGAGCCTGTTCCCGGATCATTTATTGCACAGGGAAAGGTTGTCAAACTATTAGGACATCTGCCCATTTTCTCCCCTGGACATCCTGCACTAAATGATTTGCTGACTTTCTGTTACAATTTATGGCAGCAAACCAAGCAAGAATCTCCTTGCCAACCAATAATATGAAAATGAAGAGCACCTTTTTCTCCACATGTCCTCTGTCCAGCAGCATAGCCTTATAATGAAATAGTGTCCATCTGCTTTCACAACGGCAGCCAATCAAAATTTTGTGTTGTGACCTTGTAAATTGTCTGGTTCTTATTTTCTCTCATCAGTCGACAGACATGACAGCCAGATTCTACATTATTTATTTCCTGATTCCAGTAGGAATCCAGTCTCCTCAAATCTATGATCACTGTAATCTATAGATCACACGACATCTCATATTTTTCTGTGGTGAAATTTGGCACAAGCCTGATTGATTCTATACTGTCATTAGCATATGTTCTTGAAAATAAAGATTTGTTGGAAAAAATATTGAGATTGAAAAAGCTATCTTTCTGATGTTGGAAAAGATAAAAGTCTTTTTTTTTTAAATAAATTAGCTTTTGGGTGTAATTTTTGTCACAGATGCCAAGAATTGTGTCCACTTCCCCCTCCCCCTCCGCCACCCATGTCCTCCTCTCCCAGTTGAGGTGTCTGGTAACCCTACTAAATAATGATTTTCTTCCTTCTGGAGCTTCCATCAAGAAACAAGGAACTATTCCACTTCTTGTGACTTTTTTGCAGCTTTTACTTCTAAAATATAGTATACAGACCTACAGCTGGTATAACATAAGCACAAAGACTACATTAAAGCTATTGATCTCAAGGGGAAGGAATCCCCCCAGGGTCCTGCAAGGACATTTGAAGAGAAGAGAAGAGAAGAGAAGAGAAGAGAAGAGAAGAGAGAAGAGAAGAGGAGAATAGAGAATAAAATAGAATAACAGAGCTGGAAGTGATCTTGGAGATCTTCTAGTCCAGCCCTCTGCTCAAGCAGGAGAACCTATCCCATCTCAGACAAATGATTCTCTAGTCCAGAGGTCCCCAACCTTTTGGGCACCAGGGACTGGTTATGTGGAGAGAGGTTTTTCCGCGGACTGGGGGTGGTGGTTTTATGTGCTGCCTGCTTTGCTTGTTGGGCGGCCCAGTTGCTGGCATGCTGCGGCCCGATACCAGTCCACGAACCAGGGGTTGAGGACCCCTGGTCTAGCCTCTTTTTTAAAATCTCCAGTGATGGAGCGTCCATGATTTCTGGGGGCAAGCTATTCCACTAGTTAATTGTCCTCACTGTCAGGAAGTTTGTCCTTAATTCCAGGTTACTTCCCTCTTTGATCAGTTTCCAAGATTTACTCCAAGTCTTCACTCTCACACAGCAATCCTACAGACACAGCATGCAGATTTTAAGAGCAAGGTTCATATTGAACCAATCCCAATTTCTTCAGCAAGCACGATCACCGCAATTGCCTTTGCGTAAAGTCCCATGAAGCCCTTCCCTCAACTCTGCCTGGCTCCCTCCTTCTGAGCAAGACCTTCCTTGGCTCCTCCCCCTTTGACTCTCCACAGTGGCGTAGCGTGGGTTGTCAGCACCCGGGGCAAGGCCCCCCCCTCCACAGTGGGCGGCGTCGGCGACCCGGCGGCTCGGATCGGATTCGCACAGCCAGCACTGCAGAGAGAGTGAGTGAGCCAGGCAGGGGCAGAGAGCTGCGAGTGTGAGCGCGCCCCCCCAGATGTTGCGCCCGGTGCGGCCGGCCCCCCCTGCACCCCCCACGCTACGCCTCTGACTCTCCATAGCAATGATTCAAGCAAACCCGCTGGGCAACTGTATGATGATTGTTCGGCACCTAGAGCTAAGTAACTATATAAATAAAACTATACAAACAAACAAACAAACAATAAAATCTTCTCAGAAGGGAAAACTTCCAGTTTTTTTCTTTCTCTGCCGCCACCATTCAGAATCCATTGAGCAAACACACACGCTGCAGCCACCCGGCTACTCAGTGGTTTTAGAGAATATGTTCTCCTTGCGCTTTCTATCATTTATCTCTTGCGCATGATAGTACTTCTGCCAGCAGAGGGAGCTGCCCCCTTTTCTTCCTTGCCACTCTATGAAGCTGAGAGCTTTTACAGTACAGTACTTGCTTCGGAAGTACTTATTTTATTTCCGTTCTATTCTGTTCCCCCATACAAGTTAAACTATGATCAGTTCTTGCAGGAAGGACAATCCAGGCTTTGGTTTTTATTTGACCTACATCCTGAAATTTAACCTTTTAGCCATTCCTAGCTTGTTCCAGTTGTCCAGATAGTCCTCTATTTAACGACCACAATTGAACCCAAAATTTCTGTTGCTAAGTGAGACATTTTTTTAAGTGAGTTTTGCCCCCTTTTACAACTTTTCTTGCCACGTTTGTTAAGTGAATCACTACAGGTGTTTAATTAGTAACACCGTTGTTAAGTGAATCCGGCTTCCCCATTGACTTTGCTTGTCAGAAGATTGCAAAAGGGGATCATATGATCCTGGAACACTGCAGCCATCATAAATAGGAGTCAGTTGCCAAGCATCTAAATTTTGATCACGTGACCATGGGGATGCTGCAACAGTCATAAGTGTGAATAATGGTCATAAGTCACTTTTTTCAGTGCTGTTGTAACTTTGAACAGTCACTAAACAAACTGTTGTAAGTTGAGGACTACCTTTATTGCATCCATAATAACGGTAGCAAAAAATAGATTCTCTTCCTCCCCAGTTTATTGTCATTTTCTCATGGCAAAATACAGTAGCATTTCCTTTCTTAATCCCAGTGCTGGTCCAATGTTCTATCATTTTATATTGCTCATAATGGCTTATAGTGATAGAGTTTATGGGTTTAAAAAAATCCCTGTGATTGAGCCCCTTTATTCAAAAATGAAGGTGCACACAGACCCTAAAGAGGTAAGTCTTTCAAATGAATTAATATCAGAAATATTGTTTATCATATGCCAAACTCTTTCTGTTCCCATGTAGACCAACAGCAATATTATAAACCTTCCCAAAACCTGAATTGTTAAAAGGTCTAAACTAAGTCTGCCATTGTCCCCACTGTGCTTTTGGCAGACTTAATGTCTTTGGAGATTCTCAGTCATCCGAGTCAGGGTTGACCCAAAGGTGTTTTTTTTTCAAAAGGCAACTGGACTTTCTTTCTTTTTCCTTGAAGATGTTTCGCTTCTCATTCAAGAAGCTTCTTAATTCAGAACGGAAGAAGCTTCTTGGATGAGAAGCGAAACATCTTCAAGGAAAACAAAAACAGTCCAGTTGCCTTTTGAAAAAAAAAGCATCTTTGAGTCAACCATGACTCGGATGATTGAGAATCCCCATAAACATTAAGTCTGCTGTTATAAAGAATCATAGTGGTAAAATCAGTTTCTGTTGAGATTTTAAAGTTTGAACCAGTGCTATGAGTAAGAAGCCCTAGACCAGGGGTGTCAAACTCAATTTCATTGAAGGCCGCATCAGCATTGAGGTTGCTCTCGGGGGTCTGGATGGGTGCAGCCTACTGGGTAGGTGTGGATGGAGTGGGTGTGGCCTACTGGGTGGGCATGGCCAGCTCTACATCGTTCGCATCAAGGGTGCCTGTGGGGGCCTGGGCAGGAGTAGGAGAGATCTGAGGGTCTCTGGCAGAAGGGGGTGGGACTGGGGCAAGTGCCAAGGCATGGTCCATTTCTTCATTCCTCACGAAGGGTGACACCTCCCCAGCATGCACCCAGGGGGCAGGGCTGACACAGCAGGGGCTGGTTCCTCGCTGTTTCTAGATGGCCTTGTGGAGCTAAGACTGAATGCGTTTCAGCATAGATGGCCACCACAAAATTGTACATTAGCTCCCGGCTGGCCTGGGCCAAGGCCAAGGCCAAGGCAGTGGGGGCCTTCCCTCACTGTTTCCAGGATGGCTTCGCAGGCCACATGAAACCACTTCGCGGGCCACACCCGGCCCCCGGGCCTTGTGTTTGACATGTCTGCCCTAGACACATGGCATGGAAATGCAGTTCAAACCATTTTTAAGCAGGAAATGAAATACAATATCATTAGCTATGTGTGTTATCGAAGTGAGATTGTCCACAAACATTCTTGAGGCTAGAAGAGAGGATATTCAGCAATGTTTCCACAAAATCCAACAGTTTCCAAGTGGGAAACGAAAAAGAAAAAAGCAAGAAATAACCATGAAGAAATAATGTAACTTATTTTCATAGAGAAGGTGTGTATCTAGTATCTATTACGGAGACGTTTTTTTCTCCGATTCATTCGTCATAATTGTATCTGTTTCTAACACATCATCTTTCTTTTAGGTTAGGAAAAGTAATCAATATGGAATCCTCAACAAAATTATGTCTAACCATCCTGCAAAATTAGAAAATGCTTCTTACATACAGAGTAAAGCTGAGGCATGAGCTGGCTGCAGATTTGCTAAATAGAGTGCCTCTTTTCTAATACACTTTAGACAAATGGGTATATTTTCATCCAAACAATTTGTATGTACAGTATTTAAGCAGCTAATCCATTCAGACAGTTGTTCCATTAATGGTTATTCTAAACTGGGGATTCAATTGTCTCATAGTCATTTATACGGGTACCACACTGTATTTTAAAAGTCTAGTTAGAACATTCAGTATTCAGCTCTATCAGTGGTCAACAAGAGCTAATATAAATTTTTTGCAGAATTGATAGACACTAGTAAACATACAATTTTTAGCTCAGTTTGTAAAACTGTCCCTGACTTTTCTCATTAGTTCTCAGTTACTATACAGATAGTGTTACAATGGCAATTGGGACAGAATTTCCATCACTAAGCAATGTGGTCATAATGCACCATGTTACATGGCTGCATTGCTTAGTGATAGCAATCCCCGCAGTCCTTGCAACTTGCCACCATAACCCCAGGACCGCACAGGTCATTAAGCAGGAAGAGGCAGGAGTCCCAGGCAAGCAGGATGTAGAATGGCACAACTTGTCACGGCCAACTCGCTGCAGCCAACACGCCACAACCAACTCACCATAACCAACTTGCCAAGGGACAACTCACTGTCAGACACTTTAGACAAATGGGTATATTGTCATCTAAACAATTTGTATTTAAGCAACTAATCCGTTCAGATAGTTGTTCCATTAATGGTTACTCAACTCACCATGACTAACTCGTCATGGGACAACTCATTGTTGGACAATTCAACAATTCAATTTAATTATTTAAAATAAATTTTAAAAAATATTTTAATTTTTGTCATTCACATTTCATTCTGTCCCTCCTTTTGCATCCTTTCTTTAATGATTCTATTCCACCATTTTTTTGATATTGGTGTAACTCTTGTCCCACAGAAAGTTGTCCCGCAGTGAGTTAGCCGCAGCAAGTTGGCCGTGGCAAGATGGCCTTAGTGAGTTGGCCATGGTGAGTTGGCTGCAGCAAATTGTCATTGACCCACAAGTGCTACACAGCACCTGAAAAAATGGCAGAAGTGGGAGTGACCTCTGATCAGCTTCTTCATTGACTTTGTTTATGGGAAGCTGGCTATGTCAGAAATCACAATCATGTGACCACAGCTCACTGCAACATCATAATTTGCGCTGGGCAGCGAGCACCCATTTTCAATCACATGTCTATGGGGATGCTGTGACAGCTGGAATTCTTAGCACCAGTCATAAGTCCCACTCATTCAGTGCAGCCATAACTTTGAATGGTCCCCGAACAAATGGTTGTAACCTGAGGACTACCCGTGCAATACAAGCACTGTGCCCAAGACACTCTCTTCACTGCATGTATTAAAGAGATCACCAATGTTATTTGCTCCTTTATTTACCTTATATGATTAAGTTGATCGTGAAAGCAGGCAATGTTTAAACAATATAATTTAATTTATTACGAAAGAGATTATTTGGGGAGCAAGTTGTTTGCTGCTAAGGTGCATTTTTAAAAGGCCTAATTTGTAATGTGATTTTCTAAATGTTTGAAAATTCAGTCGAAGAGTGAGATATATGTGAATTGTAAGCTGGGATGCTCATCAAGGAGACAAGCTTCAAAAAATGAAAAAGCAACTGTACAAATAAAAGGCTTTAGTCCAATTCATTCAAAAGAAAATTAGAATCTCATGAGAATATCTGGAGACTTCAAAGCCCAGCCATCACCAGAGATCAGAAAGTTCAACCAATTGCCTTCAGAACTCTTCTTTAAATTACAGAAAATACATACAAGGTGATCAAATAGCAGCATTTCTCACAAAAAAGAACATGAGAAGTAGAGATAGACACTCAGAACTCCAAAAACAGAACACAGCAGATTCTTGTAATATAATCTGATATTTAGGAAGGGTCACTTTGGAATCCACATCATAGCAAAGCAGCCTGTTTTTGAAAAATTTCAATCTTGTATGGGAACAAATCTCTTTCTAGCCTTTGCCGGTTAAATGAACTATCTCCATCACAAAGAAAGAACTATCTCCATCACAAAGAAAGGAACATAAGCTACTACATTATCCTTCCTTTCACATTTCAAAAACCTGTAAGTGCCAAGAAGAGGGTTGTTTTTCTTATTATTATTCTCTGCCTGCTTAAAAGTGTGCATCCTGTAGTTCAAAAATAGGCATAGTCAGTATGTGAAAAAAAAATGCCTTTTTGTCCTCTGAATCATTAACAATTTTCACTTATTTCAGGGCTAAATGCAGTTGCCAGGGGCATGTATTCCATAGCACTGCAGCAACCTGGGAGATTGACTTCTGCATACCAGAAAGATGACCCTCTTCTTCAGATTTAATGACCAACTGAGTTCATAATAGAAAAAAGCAGTCTCTTAGATTAAGCTCTTTTAGAGTTTAAGCGTAAAAACAACACCTGGCTTGTAGCTCTTGGCACATATAGTTCATCTGATCCCTGTATCTCACACACATTATAATAGGGTAGCCACTGCATTTTACATCAGCTGCAACATGCAGAACTTTTTCCAAAAGTAGCTCTGAAGCATATACACCCATAAGCAAGATGGGATGTAACCAAAACCTGGACAGTGGCTTCAGGGCAATCAAAGCTAGCATTCTAACCAAAATTTTGGAAAAAGCATTCAGTAGTGGGGTCCAGTGAATTCAGTGTCATCTGAGAATCAAGGAATACACCCAGGCAGCAGATTTGTTATTTCAGGGAAAAAGTGGATTTTTATTAAAGAGGTTGAACCTTATTTCCTACATCCAATTGCCTATTCACCAAGAGAACCTCCATTTTGCTTGGGCTTAATTTCAGCTTCTTTTCCTTCATCCAGGCCATTAGTGAACTTAAGCAACCTTCAAGATTACTGTACTGATTGCACTCTTCTAAATAAATAAAAAAATAATTTATATATAGAGAGACCGAGTGCCCAAACTGCAACCCAAAACCCACTTATGCATCGTCGGGTGCCGGGTGGGTGTGGCCCATTGGGTGGGTGTGGCCAATTGGGTGGGTGTGGCCCATTGGGTGGGCGTGGCTATGGTGGTAACGGCAGACTGGGTGGGATTAAAAAGTTCAATCAATCAATTCCAACTTTGCAAGATCTTTTTTTTCCCCACGAGAAGTTGAAATTGACTGATTGATTGAACCTTTTTTTTTTTGCACACGGTGGCAGAGGCCTAAAGTGAAAAGATTTTAGCTAAAGGCCTAGGACTGAGGTGACGGCACGCGTGCCCACAGAGAGGGCTCTGAGTGCCACCTCTGGCACCCGTGCCATAGGTTCACCACCACTGTTCTAGGTGAAAGCAATTCAGTCCCAATACATAGTATCCATTCAGGGGATTACAGTCCCCTAGGATTACAATCATCCACCTTTCCTATAAATTGAATGAGGCTAACATACACAATTATATTTCCTGTCAATCAAGTACTTAAATACTTCAGTCAAGTATTTATCACTACTTTCTATAGACTGGAGAGAGGAATTAAGGTATCCCACCATAAGGACTATCGATCACTTCCCATTTGCAATTTAGAAATTTTCATTTGCAATTTAGAAGGCACAAGGTGCAAGTAGGCAGGTAATAATCCTCATCTCTCCACACATGTTGTCTACAAACTGAAAACAGTTCAAAATAGTAGACAAATAATTCATGAAGCTACATCCCTACGATTTGCGCAATACTGAATTACAAGTCAAACTTAATCTAGTCAAGTTTCTCTGCAAAGAATGGTTTATGATGAGCCACCCATTGTTCCAGATCCTCACCTCCTCCAACATCTTGGTGAAGGAGATGCCTCACAGTATGTAAGAATGATGGCTGTTCGGTGTGGATGCATTGATGTCAGAGAAATAAGCACTCTTTTCTCTCATCAATGCTCTGAAGTAGGTCTCCAGATGAGCGTTCAATTGGGCTTGCTCTGATCTATCCTGACAACTTCTCCATTTTGTTTCACTGATGCCCTGACTGCTTCATTACTCTCAGCTTCCACAGTAAACCAAGAGACTAATTGTGAAGAAAGAAATGTTTGGAAGTTATAGTGTAAATGGATCGCCTCCATTATTCTACAGATCAATCAGGGTCTTGAGGGTGAGATCATTTTAACCAGCCCTCTACACCTGTAAAAGTTTGTTAAAGCCGCCAATCTAAAATGTACCATGGAATGATGCATAGCAATTGATTTTCTCAAAGATGTTATTCTCCAAGACCTGCCTAAGGTAGTCCCAGAGAGACAATCTTCCTTGAAATTACTCCTTGGTTATGATGCAGCCTCATAACAGCTTTGCTCTTAAACACCAGGCCCTGGGATCTAGTGCAGTTTTCAGCAAATGACTTCTGTTGGGTATAGGCAGTCGAAGATCTAATCTTACAACGAAGCTGTTTCTCTACGTAGCGAAGCATATTTAGGTGGTGGGAATACTTTTCTTTTTCTCATCTAGACTATAACTCCCGGTAGCTGGACTTAATGGGATAAGTAACAACAGCTTTCCCTGTTGTTGTTGTTTTTTTTGGGGGGGGGGTGTTCTAATTTTTCTTTTAGAATTCTTTATAGGCCAAATGTGATTGGGCACACAAGGAAATTGTCTCTGGTGCACAAGCTCTCAGTGTACATACAAGCAACAAGTGATAAATCATGATCATAGTCATCATAAAAATACATTCATAAATCATAAGATACAACACAGTGATAGTCATAGAATACTAAATAAGCAAACAACATAAATCATACTAGGATGCTAAATAAAGCAATTAATATAAATCGTAAGATACAAGCAACAAAGTTATAGTCATAAGAAGATAAGGAGATAGGTAATAGGAAAGATGAGAAGAATAATAGTAATACAGCCCTACTAGGTAGTTTGACAGTGTTGTGGGAAATAGTTGTTCAGCAGAGTAATGGCATGGGGGGGGGGGAATTGTCCTTGTGTCTGGTTGTTTTGGTGTGCAATGCCCTGTAGTGTCATCTTGAGGAAAGAAGTTGAAAGAAGTTTATGTCCAGGATGTGAGAGGTCTGTAGATATTTTCACAGCCCTCTTTCTGGCTCGTGTAGTATACAGGTCCTCAATGGAAGGCAGGCTGGTTGCAATTGTTTTTTTCTGCAGTCCTAACTACCCACTGAAGCCTGTATCTGTCTTGTTTGGTTGCAGTGCAAAACCAGACAATTATAGAGATCTAATTGACAGACTCAATAATTCCTTTGTATTCCATTAATAAGAAGGTCAATTTAATTAATTCCTTTAATAAAAAGGTCATTTTTCCTCCGCCTTTTCCCCAAATGTTCTCTAGCAACCAAGTGTAGCTTGTTCTAGAATACAAGTTTTCCTGTCATAATTAAGCAGGAGCAATTTCTCCAGGCTATAAATTACAAGAGCTTAGACTCCAGGTAGTGAGATAAAATGGCTGTGACTTAGTTGGCTCGCCCCAAGGATGTAAATGAGAAGAGGTGAGGGAAGTATTTTAAGGGTTGCTATAATTCCAGATTTACTCCCATTTGTAGGTAGTCCTTGAATTAGAACAGTTTGTTTAATGACCATTCAAATTTACAACGGCACTGAAAAATGTTACTTATGACCATTTTTCACACTTACGACCTTGGCAACTGCCTCATATTTATGACGGTTTCAATATCCTCGGGGAGGGGGGAAACGACATGTGATCAACTTTTGCAACTTTCTGACAAACAAAGTCAATGGGAAGCCAGATTCACTTAACAACCATGTCACTAACTTAAAAACTTAAGTGAATCACTTAACAACTGTGGCAGGAAAAGTTGTAAAATGGAGCAAATTTCACTTAACTGTCTCACCTAGCAACAGAAATTTTAGGCTCAATTGTGATCGTAAGCAATCTTTTCAGACATCAAACACTATTATTGTACCTGATTTTGTGAGTAGATGTTTTTGTTCTGAAATCTTGAGAAACAGTCTATTCAATCTCTATGCAATGAACATGTGTAATGAACACATGTGGTTAATGTACATGTGTATGTAAATAATAATAATAATAATAATAATAATAATAATAATAATAATAATAATAAAGTTGGAAGGTACCTTGGAGGTCATCTAGTCCAACCCCCTGCTCAGGCAGGAAACCCTATACCATTTCAGACAAATGGTTGTCCAGTCTCTTCTTAAAAACTTCCAGTGTTGGAGCATTCACCTCTTCTGGAGGCAGGTTGTTGCATTGGTTAATTGTTCTAACTGTCAGGAAGTTTCTCCTTAGTTCTAGGTTGCTTCTCTCCTTGATAGGTTTCTATCCACTGCTTCTTGTCCTGCCTTCAGGCACTTTGGAAAATAGCTTGACTGTCTCTTCTTTGTGGCAGCCCCTGAGATATTGGAACACTGCTATCATGTCCCCCCTCGTCCTTCTCTTCATTGAACTAGACATACCCAATTCCAGCAACCGTTCCTTATATGCTTTAGCCTCCAGTCCCCTAATCATCTTTGTTGCTCTTCTCTGTACTCTTTCTAGAGGGTCAACATCTTTTTTACATCACGGTGACCAAAACTGGATACAGTATTTAAAGTGTTGCCTTACCAAGGCATTGTAAAGTGGTATTAACATTTCACATGATCTTGATTCTATCCCTCTGTTAATGCAGCCTAGCACTGTGTTGGCCTTTTTGGCAGCTGCAGCACACTGCTGGCTCATATTTAAGTGATTGTCCACTAGGACTCCGAGGCTCCTCTCACAGCCGAGGTCCCCAGCCAAGGTCACAGAATCATTAAAGTGATTCTGATTCAGTAAATGAGATACTAAGAGAAGGCACGAGTGCTTCCATTTTGTTCAAATTTATCTTAGGATTTCTATCAAAGAAAAAAACCCAAGAAAGTCCAATTGCCTTTTGGAAAAAGCATCTTTGGGACAACCATGACTTGAATGATTGAGAATCTCCACAGACATTTAACCAAAGGGTTAAAGTTATGGTTGCTAAAGCTACTTTTATTAAAGTTTCCAGTGACAGAATCTATATATACTTCTCCTCTCCCTGCCTTTATTTTCAAGAAAGCTAAATAGGGCCAAGTCTGAAACTCTTTCTCAAATTATATTCTTGCTTTGGACTTAGATTTCTTTTAGCTGATCATTGTCTTCAGGACTCTTTTTTCCCTATTCTTCAAGGTTACTCTCACAGTCTATGGCATTTATCTGCAGAGGAAAAATGGAGGCAGTTGCTAGTTTCACTTGAAATGTTTCCCATTCATTACTCCAGCTTAGATGTTCTCACTGCAAGAAAGCTCAATGGCACCATCTTGCCACTTGGGGTTTCTTGAATAACGGTGGAGATAAAAGGGAGCATTGAAAAAGCTATAAATGGCTGTTCAAACTGTTCATGAACGTGAATGGCATTCCCACAAAATTCTCATGTTAGAAACATCACATATTTTGCTTATTTTATGCATTCACATAGATACAGAGAGAGAGAGAGAGAGAGAGAGAGAGAGATGTGAGCTTACCTCTAGTATGTGTATAATGTAGGTAGGATAGAGAAGCAAGAGGCCTGTGATCCCTACTCCTTGACAATACTGGCGTTGCAAATTCAGAAATAGTTGTTCCCAGTACTCTGAGGAAAAATGAGGCAAGCACAAATTGCTTCACAAAATAATGAGTCTGTCTGGCCCATTATTCTGTCCCCCTTATCCAAATAAAACTCAGTGTTTACTTTTAAAAACAGCAAGGGGGAGGAGGGTGCATAATCACAAGTAGAGCAGCAAAAAAGATCAAGAAACAGAAAATGCTGCACTTTTAAAGACAGCTGATATCTGGTCATCAGCTGGTTAATTTAGGCCCCACTTTAGTCTGGTGGTTGAGGCACCGATCTAAAAACTAGGAGACTATGAGTTCTAGTACCACTTTAGTCGTGAAATCCAGCAAGGTGATCTTGAGCTAGTCAGTCTCCCTCAGCCCAACCTACCTCACAGGGTTGTTGTGGAGAAAATAGGAGGGGGGAGGATTAGCTATACTTGCCATCCTGAGTTATTTCTAAAAATAAAAAGGTGAGGTATAACTACACAAAACAAGGTCTGAGCTAGGCCGCAACATTCTGCAGGAAAAAAAAATACTCTTGGTGCTATTTGTTGGAAGCTTCCTCTGCCCTACACTGCCCTGCACTCATCCAGAGTTTGGATGAGTTTTGTGTATTTGAAGGACCATTCAAGCCAGCTGTTGTTCTTTCAGAAGCTCAGAATGTATTTATTAAACCAACCCATTCCATTCTAAAACTTTCTGACAATGATTTCAGAATGTTCTTGAAGAAAACAGTAGGGAGAATTTTTACTTACCGGCCAAATACCTTTTGTCAGCCAGGTCTGGTGAGATCTTAGCCAGAAAGATCAGCCTGTGGAGGAGGGATTTCTAAAGACACACAAAGAAAAAAGGTATCTTTTTTTAAAAAAAACAACAACACCACATTGTTGACAGAATATATCAATCAAATTGAACCTTTATTACATAAGACCAGCAAAAGAAAGATGGCTTATACAGAACTGAAAAGCATAAAAGATAAATCAGAATAAAAAATTACATATCAAAATGTAAGAAATATAAAAACAACAATCTAAAAGGAATTTTTAAAAGAATCTAAAAGCAGGAGTAATGGATGGGTGTAAAGATGCGTGGCAAACTAAATCCATAACAATACAAATCACTCTAAAATAACAAGCTAGGTGCTCATTAAAACAGGTTTATGGCTCAAGTTGTTTCTGATGGATTTTAAGCACTGCTGTGCACAACCTGGCAACATGGTATGTTATAGCAGGGTTGATGTCTGAAAACAGCAGGGGAGTGTAAAATTGTCCTGTGCACCCTGAATATTTATGCAATAATGGTGAGATGAGACCACTATAAATGTCTGTATACTACAAACATTAGAGAAGTACACATTCTGTTGTTTCTATTTGTCCAAAGCCACAGGGGCATTGTCTCTCTCCTCCCCCTCTTCCTGTATTGGCCTTCAAGGACAGCTGAGGAGAAGGCATGACTTGTGCCAGAGTAAAAGCCTTACAATTGTTTAGGCATTTCAAAGCTAGTTAAGTATGCCATTGGGGAGGCAGGGTGTTTGTTGGGTTCACTGGCAATAAAGGTTGGGAACCTAGTTAGGTCTAATTGCTATTCTGTGTCTGCTACATGCTGTTTAATGAGTGCTTTGACTTGATTGTATCCCATGCTGAATAGAAGACCTGGGGAGGAGCCCAAGGATGAAAATGTAGTTGTCACTATCTTTTTTTAATGTGGACTGAAAAATCATCCCTCACAATTGGTGGGGCAAAGCTCGGGGTGGGGTTGGGGGAGAGGATAGTCTGAGCCAGTAGTTGAGTTTGGTCACTCACCCTCTTGCCCATACTTTCATGAGGTCTGTCTCTAGTCTCAGGGGAGCATTGAAGAGACACAGTGAAGAGACAATATTAGAAATTTGGAGCTGACAAATTCTAATGAGGCAAAATTGGCCCAGCTGGGCTCCACAGGGAAATTATGCTATTGACTTGACTTTGGATATTGCAGGAGTGCTGCAGGAACGTAGTGGCCACCTCTTCTTTTGAGGAATTTGAGGATGGCAGATGAGCTTCTCTCTGTGTTTTCATGGGGTTTCCTATTGTTGGCAGAATGTTGGTCTACTCCCAGATATTTGAAAAGGAGACCTTCTCAGTCTTCTGTCCATCTATCCCCCAGAATTGGTTCTTGGGTCTTTTGGCAAATGCCATGATTTTTGTTTTCTGACGACTTCTAGCTGGTCTTCCTTGCAATGTTATGTTAGTGCTCTCAGTGCTGTTTTTAACTGCAATAGGAGAGTATTGCTGCATCATCTGCATTGAATAAAACAGATGTGTCTTACAGCTGGTTTTGGGGAATGAAAGTTTGTATCAAGGAGATGGTCCACCATGAAGTTCATACAGAAGTTGAATGGGTGTGGGGCCAATATGCAGCCTTGCTTTACACCTTCTTCTGTTTCAGGTTCACTAGTGAGATGGCCCAAGGGATACATCATATTTTGAATGATGTCCCTTCATGAAGCATACATATTAGATGAATTTCAGTCAGTCAAAGAGGCCTCCAGTTTTTCCCCATATATTAGCTCAAGGTATGGAATCAAAAGATGCTTTGAAGTCTATGAGAGCAACATAAAGGCAGGTCGTGTTGTAGGAGGAGTATTTTCTGACGAGAAGTTCGAACACTAAGCACTAGTCAATGGTGAATTATTCTTCCCTAAATCTGGCTTTCTCTTCTGTAAGTATGTTTTCTTGTTCTAGCTAGTCCTGGAATTTCCATTGTAGGTATCTCAATAGAGTTTGTTGATTGGGTTGAGGAGGCTGATCAGTCTGTAACTGGTGGTATCACCCATTTTCCTTTTTTATATATAAGGACAATGATTGCAAGCCCTCAATCCTTTGGTACTCGGCAATGTTGCTACAGGTAAAGAGTGAGGCCACTACAGGACATATTGTTGTTGTAAGTTGCCCAGAGTTGTGTTTTAAGATAGGTGGACACACAAAAGTTTAAAATGAATGAAATAAAAAATAAATATATCAGCCATGTAGCTTTTCATGCAGGAAAGAATACAATTTTGCCTATTTAAACACAACAATATGGCTGCAAAATGGACTTAATAAAATAACTTAATAAATTTTATTATGAAATCTTTTTTTTTGGGGGGGGGGGGGTAGCATTGGCTGAAAAAAGGCCAGCCTGAAGTAAAGATCAGGATGATGCCTCTCATTTCACATACAAAAACTGTCCATAACAATGTTTCTAAACTTGGCAACTTTGGGAGTTGAAGTCCACACAGCTTAAAGTTGCCATGGTTGAAAAACACTGGTCTAGAAGATGGGTGGCCACACAAATGTTTAAGATAACATTTTGTTTTAAACCATACTTTAGCAGTCCAATACAATTTTGAATAATAGACTGGTGTAAAAAGAAGGGCAAGTAGGACTGTGTTCAAAAAATATGCTTACTTGGTCAACTAAAGATCTTTAAATTGCCTTTATATAAAGATTTGATTGCTCTTTGTTTTTTGAGCTTACTATGCTGTTCAAACCCAGGTCTTTGGGTTTGTTTATGATTCAATGTATTCTGCATACTCAGAAAATGGCTCAGTATAGCCAGTGAGTAAAACATGTGTGAAAATAGCTGCTTGTATAAATTCAGACATCTTCCCATTGCTTGGCAACTGCCTTACTCTGTCAAATGACAGGGATAATTCTTGACAAATTGCATTTTTGAACCTATGACAAGAACAAATGTATTTGTTTTCCTTATCATGTTTTCTAACTAAAATAAATAAAAACAGCGAGCGTATCATTTGTTTGGAAAGAAGCCTACTCTGGACATTTTTCTGACCCTTCATTTGATAAAAGCTTTGCTTTATACCTTGTGATAATTAATGCTCATTTCTTCTCTGAAGAAGATGTAATGTATACATCATTCTTGAGCTTCTTTTCTGGAAGAAAAATATGTGTTGTGCTAGATATCCTGTCTTCTTATATGTCTAACCTCAAAGAGGTATTTTAGCTCATGGCTCATGGCTGAAAGGACATGAAATAGGCAAACCTTTTTCTTATATTGTCTCCTGCCATTAAAACAGAGCTTGCCAAGATAAAAATCCTTTCTACCGTGGCAGTATTTAATGTATAGATACAGGGACTATACTAACCCTTTAAAAAGAGTATGAAATTGTAAGCATTTATCAAGCATGCCATTTTTTTTAATTTAAAGAATTTGACCAATCCTATCCATGTTTTCTAAGGAAGATACTATAGCTTACTCTCAAATAAGAATAGATAAGATTCTATGTACCATAATCCCTAATATTGAATTACAAAAATGTTGATTTCATTGGTTCAGGACAAGGATAAGCAACCTTTTTGCAGCTGATAGGGGTATTTGGAAAGTTGACACACACAAAGACTGCTGCAATTGAGCATAGCTACCCATTGAAAGAACAAATAAATAAAAAAACATAAGAGGGTTGAGTTGATTCTCCAAAAGCTCCTCTAATGTGTCCCAGAATCAGTCTCCTGTTTCCTTTTGTCTTTTTTTTTAAGCAAATAACCACTGTTTCAAACAAACCACTAGACTGTGAGTATCATCATTTATATTTTGTTATGAATGCCTAGTTGGCCCATTTAATGTCTAGAGTTATTTATATAAGTAAAAATGATGACAGAGGGAGGTGCATTATGTATTGGTTTACTTCAAAGACTTCCTTGTAAATAGGATGAGTGCAACAATATGTTGGCTTGCAAGGTACTCTCTAAAGCAGAGAACTTAGTTTGCACTGGATTGGCTAAGCATACTTGGGATAAAACTAGGTTTTGCTGCATTTGTAGTATACTGAACAAAGTCCATTACAATTGATGGGCACTGTCTTTACTATTAGCAGACCATGTTCCAGGTGGCAAGGGTATTATTAAAGCTGGTAGTTTGGTGACCAAAGTCATAAGCAACACAAATCAACATCTGTGAACCCACATGGTGATGACCATGATGTGGAAGGTTGTGACTTTGAATGGAAGGGAATAGGTAGTAAAAAACAGGAATTAACAATGAAATGAAAGAAAAAAATAGATATATTATGTATTTGGAAATCCAAGAGAAAGGAGGAAAAACAAATAGATTTGAATGGAGATGGTTGGATCCTGAGCAGAGGCGCTGATGAATACATGCAAGGAAATGAAGATGTAGGCTCAGTTATGAATGAAAGAGTTGGTGGAAAGTAAGAATTGGTGCCTTCTAGATTGTTGTGACAATGTACAAAGTAGGAATTCAAGTGATAGTTGTGATAGTTGTATGCTACATTCCCAAAAATAGTAATAGTAGAAAGATTAGGAATGAATATGAAGGAAATTGTGCAATAGTCAATATGGATGTGATATCAGTGTTGGGAAACTGACTGTTAGGACACATGAACAATTGTTTATTACGAATATTAAGAAAATTAATAAAGGATACAAGGATGATGAGAGTTCTGCATATGGAAAGTAACACTTTTTAATACTCTCAGGAGAGCATCTTTTTGGGGGGGAGTGAACATAGAATAAAATAAAGAAATGAAAGAATCTAGAATGAAGGTAGAACAACTGCAAGAAGAGAAAAATTAAGTCCTTTGTGGAAAAGTATTAAAAGATAGATTAAGCTCTCAATGACACAGGAATGGAAAACGTAAAAAAAGAGAATGTGGAAACTGCTTGGGATAGATTGAAATGATGTTATACAGTGCCAGAGGTGTGTGTGGAATTAAACTAAGGGGAAGCATGACAAATGATATTAGATGGAACAATAAAATGAAAAAAGGTTGTAGATTAGAAAAAATGCATTAAAATACTGCAGAAAATTAGACTAAGAAAAAAACAATGAATGAGAGAGAGAAGAATAGTTGTAAATGAGCAAGGAACAGTTAAGAGGAAAAGAGGAAAAATGCAGAACAATTTAGATGTAAATAAACAATTTGGAGATGGCTAAAGAACTAAAAGAGAAGCCTCCAGCAAAGTGAATGGAATTAAAAATAAAACTATCTTTAAGGTGAAACTGAATTGAAGGAAAGTTAGGAAGAGTTTAAATATTTGTGTGGAAATGGTATAATAAGTCAAACAGTGGAAGGGAAATTAATGCTATAAATGGGAGGGTCCAAGAAAAAAATAATGATGAAAAGAAAGTCATAATTAGATGAGAATATTGAAAAACAGTAACACTGTAGGTGTAGATGGCACAACTGGGAAAATATAATAGGAATGTAGTTTACTTTTGAATTAGCTATGAGATCTGGTAAAAATGTATGTGAAAACCAGATCTATTCTCGTGTCTAATGATTGGAAGAATGCTGTCATCATTTCTCTTCATAAAGGGAAAGTTAGCCAAGAGTGAAATGTGGAAATTATTGTAGGGGGAGTTAAGTGTGCTGGGAAGTTCTGATTGAAATGGTAGAAGAGGAAGTGCAGTGTGGCTTTATGCCAGGCAGGATCTGTGCAGACTAAAGTTTTGCTCTGCAAAAGGTCATTGAGAAATGTGGCAAAGTTTATATATCTTTGTTGATTAGAGAAACTCTGTAATGAGAGTACTGTAGGCTTAGGGTTAGGAAATGTTTGGTTTGACTAGAGCACTGAAGATTGATAGCTGAATGTGGTCAGAGTGATACATGATGAAAGTGAGGCATGCATGAGAGTAATAACCTTTCCTGAGTTGGCTATCATATTTATGGACCATTATATAAAGAATAGGTGTGTGGAAGGGGGGTTGTGTGAATTTGTTAAACTTTGTAGAACGATGGGAACATGGATGAAAAAAAAATTAAGACATACAATGGCTGTCTACATTGGCCTGTGACATGCACAGTTTTGAATGGATTATTGGCTTCTTTGACCAGTCTGTGGGTTACCATGTTTTTCCTTCTCACATATCCTTTAATATAACTATATAGCAATAGCTGGCATAATTCCCAAGATCAAAATACTAAACATAGGAGGAAGCCTTATGTAGCAGACCTTGCCCTCCAAATATTTGGTAACTGAAGAAGAAAATGATGCTATCTTAACAGAACATCTATTTTGGTCATTGTGTTGCTATAAATATATGCCTTTAATGAATCAGAATTTAACTGATTATTGGAATCTGAAAACATTTAATAGCAAGCTAAAAATCCACGATCCTTATAGACTTCATATTGCATATTATTGTTTAGCATCAATTTAGTGATTTCAAAATGCTATATTTTCCAGAGCATCATGTTTATTGAGAAATGTAGAATGGGATTTCCCAGCTTTGGGGATCAGTGGGTATATTGAATCTTTGGAAACCATATTATGGGCATTGCCACAATATAATTGCCAGGGTGGATATAACCAGTTACAAAACACTTCCTATATCAAAAGATAGACAGAGCACTGGGATGCAGTGACCCATTCCTTCAGAGGTAGCTCAGGAAAGTGTCACAGATGTCATTAAAAATGTCATTAAAACTTGGGATCACTACCTTTTATGTACCCTGGAAAGGAAAATTGTTGCGCAGAGGGATGAAGAAAGAACTATAATGTCCAAGTAGATGGCAGTTCCCTCTGAACTTAACCTCAACCTCATATTCCCAAAGTAGAATGACAGAAATAGTTATGCAGTTCCATTTTTCATAAAGGCATTGAGCGCTGCTTTGTATGACCTTTGTATATTATGAGGAGATAAGAAAAAGGTAACTCTGAACCATCAATAAAGGATCCCTCTTCATTTTGTAATCGAAGATGAGTAGTGGGATTGCCCTGAGATAATGCCTACAATCTGACAAAGGGACAATTGATAGTAAAGATCATCCTGTTGTGTTCCACAAAGAAAACAGAACATCAGCTAGGTGCTCGTGTCATTGCAATTCGACTTCTCAAAAAAAGGGTGGACAGAAAACTTCTGTTTTAAGTTTAATTTGCCATTTTTTGGTAGCGGACCAGGGGAAAAGAAACAGTCCTTTTTTCTGGGTGAAGAGAGAAGGAATGATGCTTCCATGAATCTTTTGCACCTGCACATAGGCAGTCACTTTCTCTGCTAAATTCAGAGCAAGACCAAAGGAGGGGACCTTTCCTATCTCTTTTCACGTAGTGGGAAAAGGAAAGTCTTCATTTCCCTAAAGCGCCATTCCCAGACATTGTCCATTCTGCCAGAATATGGAGGGAGTGGGCAGACGGGAACCAAATAGTCATCAACATATTACTATACATTTGATAACTATGGGCTTCTGGGAGAGGTATGTAAAACTGAAGACAACTCTGTAAAAGTGATGCATATTACTGCAGCAAAGATCAATGAACTGGGGAGTGGATGGTTTCCTTAGATCCTCTCTGGATAAGGAGAGGATGAGTAATAGCCCACATGATCTCTGGTCATCTGCTCCTCATGAGGAAACTGCAGGACAGTGGTTTTGAGTGCCAGGACTATAGGATTAGCCACCTGGCATCTCCAGCAGAGACTTTTAAAGAACACTAAGTTCACAACCTCACATTCTAATCACTTTTTGAAACTGTTCATTAGCTACCTCTAAGCTATTAGACAGTTTGAAGTTTGAAAACACCAGGTAAGTCTGCTTTCAATCTTGGGTTAAAAAAAATAACCATAAGCTTAAGAATTTAAAGAATTGAAGTAAACAGCAAAACTGTGAATAAGATTTTGATTGTAGAAAGTTATAAATCAGACATGTCAAACACAAGGCCCGGGGGCCGGATGCAGCCTGTGAAGTGGTTTCAAGTGGCCTGCGAAGCCATCGTGGAAACGGTGAGGGAACGGCCCCCCACTGCCTTGGCCCTGGCCCAGGCTGGCTGGGAGCCAATGTACAATTTTGTGGTGGCCATCTATGCTGAAACGCATTCAGTCTTAGTGCCAAAAGGCCGTCTGGAAACAGTGAGGAAATAGCCCCTGCCGCGTCGCCCCCGCCCCCTGGGTGCATGCTGGGGAGGTGTCACCCTTTGTGAGGAATGAAGAAATGAACCATCGCCTGGAAGTGGCCAGCAAATGGCCCTCACCTACTTCACATATCTGGCTTGATGGGCTCCGGGGGAGGGGTTTCGGCAGGCAGCGGGGTACTCTCCTCACAGCACCAAGAGCTGAGCCGGGTGGGGCAAAACTGATAAGAAGTGCAATGCTGCCTAGCACCCAGTCTGCCCAGTTTCAGCAGGCAGCAAGATGCAAAGCTGGTGAGCTTCACACTGCCCGGCTCAACTTCTCAGCGCTATGAGGAGAGCGCCCGCTGCCTGCCGAAACTGGGCAGGCTGGGGGCTGGGTGGCATTGCACTTCTTTTTGGATTTGCACCACCCGGTTCAGCCTCTCGGCGCTGTGAGGAAAGCGCCCCGCTGCCTGCCAAAACCAGGCAGGCTGGGGGCTGGGCGGCATTGTACAGGTAATGTTGACTCTCACGCTGCTCATGGCATCCCTTCCCGCAGAGCCCACCAAGCCAGATATGTGAAGTAGGTGAGGGCCATTTCCAGGCGATGGTGCATTTCTTCATTCCTCACAAAGGGTGACATCTCCCCAGCTGTGTTTCTTGCCTGTTTTTCTCCCTCCCTCATCTCAAATATTTTCCCACCACTCTGTACTTAGGAAGGAAAGAAGGAGAGGGAGGGTCTGAGGGAAGTCCTGCCTTAGTCCTGCCCTGCTGCCTTTTCACCATCCCTTTGCCCCTTCCTCCTGGCCTATCCTAAGGGTCTCCCATCCTATTGATAAGGAAGCTTGGATACAAAACTGGGTCTCCTCCCATGGAGAGGGAATGGGCCTCTCTCTGACTTTGCCCTCATACCCATCATGAGCAACCTGGCTAAGGAGAGCAAACACAACAGCAGCAACCTTGAGGAGGAGGTAAATGCAGCTGGGCGGCCCCTTGGGGAAATGGGGCTGGGCTTGGTGTCACGGGTGCTTAAGGGCCAGGCTGGGCATTTGACCTCTGCTGCCCAGGGCTCCGGGCAGCCTGCACCACCATCCAGCCCCCCCACATCGCCTGAGAGGAACGGTGAGGCTCCTCCAGTGGACCATGCCTTGGCACTTGCCCTGGTCCCACCCCCTTCTGCCAGAGACCCTCAGATCTGTCCCACTCCTGCCCAGGCCCCCACAGCCACCCTTGACGCGAACCATGTAGAGCTGGCCATGCCCACCCAATAGGCCACACCCACTCTGTCCATGCCCACCCAGTAGGCCGCACCCACCCTGGCCACACACCCCCACCCCCACACCCAGGGCAACCGCAATGCTGATGCCCATAGTCTGAAGTTCAATCCTAACCAGCTCAAGGTTGAGTCAGCCTTCCATCCTTCCTAGGTCAGTAAAATGAGGACCCAGATTGTTGAGAGCAATATGCTGATTCTGTAAACTGTTTAGAGAGTGCTGTAAAGCACTAAGAAGCGATATATAAGTCTAAGTGCTATTGGTACTACATTTGTTTATATACTGTATATTTCTCTTTCTTTTATTTTCTTTCTTGCATGTTTTACTCCTATTTTAAGTTTAGTTTGCATTAGATTTTGCAATTATAATCAAAATTCTTAATGACACTGGAGAAAGAGAGAGACCTTTGTATCCCAAAGCATACAGATTTAACCCTCATCAGTTTGATATCTCCTGAAGATATGTAAATCCTTCCTATTTTCTCTCAACTTCTTTTCACTGTTAATGCCTTGCACAAACCCTGCCTTCTCCATTCCTTGTAAAACAATAGCATCCTGCCCTAGAATACTTACAGTATCCTCTGAGCCATGAAGTACTCTATCCAGGAGGAGCTGGTTGAGAAAATTGGTCCTCTCCTCTTCATCTGGTGATTCATCCCGTTTTCCCCACATTTCAGTGCCTTTCTTGTGCTTTCCCAGAGCTAAAGTGCCTGCATTAAATTTCGACATTGTGACCAGGCTTCTATAAAACTTGACTCTTGAAAAGATACAGCCTATGGCACAATTGCTCACTGCATTAATTGTGAGGCAGGCAGAGTTCTGGGCATACAAAGCAGTGTGTTGTCAAAGTATGGTTTTTAGTGCCTTAGAAGCAATACCAGGCATGCTCAATTGGCTCTCAGACTGTATTGTCTTTTGGCATTAGCTTAGCTAGATGGGGCAGCTGTTGCTCTGGCAACATTTGATACATAATACAAACATCCAGCTCTAGTTTTACCAGTTCAAAACAGGTAAGGCAAGAGCTATATTTTTATTTATTTACTTCGCACATTTCTGAACCGCCCATCTCCCTCAGAGAGGGACTCTGGGTAGTGTACAATAAAATGTTAAAATATAAAACAGTGTGTATAAAAGTTAAAAATGTCAAGAGGCGGCAAGGGATTAAAATTAGTTAAAAGGCTAAGGGAGGGCTTTCAGGGGAGATATTCAGAGTTGCAATGTGGACTGTTGGCATAGAGCCAACCAAGTTTGGGCTTCTGGTAAGAGCTAGTTTTGCAGGCAGGGAGATTTTATTTACTACTAGCTGTACCCGGCCATGAGTTGCTGTGGCTCAGTCTGGTAAAAGTGTGTGTTGCTTTTACGTCCAACAGATGGCGCTGTTTTTCAAAAAAAGCATGTTTTTACCTGTCACAGGTGTGACATCTATATAATATAGGTATATAAAAACAAGCGCGTATTCGAATGCAACGTTGTGTCAAAATTTCAAAGCAATTGGTGAAGAACTTTAGGAGATTTAAGATTTTGAACAAACAAACATTTACATTTTTATTTATATAGATATGCCAAGAGTTAAATCCAATATACTCAGGGTGACATTGAGTAGCTGTAAATCATTTTGATGTTGGTTACTCTGAAATCATGACTCCTCAATGAAGTCCTATAACATATCTTTTTGCCTTTTTTTCTTCCTGGTGAGACCTTTCCCTCTCCACAAAGCCCAAGGAAAAAAAACCCTCCTGCATGCATCCAAACAGTGAATTGACCTTTTCTCCACTTTTGTTCAGTCACTTAAAATATTTTTATTAAGGTTTTGGATGAAGAGATGAAGAGAATGAATAGTATTAAACCTCCAGATGATACAAAACAGATGGGATAGCTCATATTTTAGAAAACTATCGAAAGGTTACAGAGCTTAGAACAATGGCATCTAAGTAACAATGTAATTGAACAGTGATCAATGGAAATTCTTCATTTAAGAGCCCAATAGCAAACATATAGGCTAGAAATAACTGTTTGGGAATAGAATCCTTAAAAAAGAGATTGGAGTGGTAGTGCAAGCTAAATATGAGTAAACAATGAAATGGGGCTGCAGGAGAAAAGACAAAATGCCTTTTTAGGCTGCACTGTGGTTAACAGTTTCAAAAATCACAGGAAACAAGGGTTCCATTTATTCTAAATGGATTTGGAACAATTTTATCCAGCAATACTGAGTTAGCTAACTCCTCTTGGGGCGGTAGCACCACACATCTCAAAGGCAATAAAGTGGAAAAGATATCTCCAGTCACAGCTAAGAGGAGGCAAAAAAAGTTATTCTAATAAAACAAAGATGTCCTTTTCTCAGTTTCACTTGTTTGGAACCAGATTACTCTAAAAGGATGAGTGTTATTAATGCTAAATAAATATGGATGACTCCTGCCTACTCTTGAGGCATGCTTCAAATGTTCCCCATCCAGCATCTGTTCTGTTGAATCGAGTTGTAGCCCTTGTGAAACTCGTCTCAGTTCCCTTTGCCAATGTGAATGGATCCCTACTCGGGGCTTCTCCCTGCATGAATTTATTTTTAACAAGGGGCTCTGATAATCCACCCAAATTTAACAAGGAGCTCCCAGTAGCCTCCTCCAGAATACTCCTGGGGAGGCTGATACAGAAGGTAAAGCATTTGGACAGGACCGAGGTCCTTAAGCTGCCCTTCCAATTTGGGCTATGCTTTTCACAAGATACTTTTTTTGTGTTTGCGCATTGCCATTTAGTTTATCCAATGTTCTCCAGTTACAAAGAATGATTGGCATTATTGGATGAAATGCTTCTCTTTGTGGAAACACAGGATATTTGTACCCTGAAACTGAAGCTTTTGCTGGGATAAAAGACATGCTTGCATATTTTCTTATGTGCGTACAAGTGCTCTGAATGGGCCCGTTTTAGAGATGTCTTGTGCAAAATGATACTCTGGATAAAGACAGTTTGGACCTTCAAGAGAACTTTCTTTTTTGTCCTCTGTATTAAGATGTAGCAAGAAAAGTGGCAAACAGCAATCGAGAAGGATTAAATTGGTCTGCATATATATATAAAAATCCAAAGTCTGGCTTTGCTTTTAAATACCATGCCTGAATTCTTCCCTGCATCCAATAAAGAGCCAGTGGCGTTTGTAGCTAACTATGTTAAAAGCTTTCTCTGTGCAAAGAACAGCCCAAGCCCCTGGCCATGCCCAAGTGAACAGAAATTAGTAACTAAAGCTCAGAAGCTGAAATCTACCATCAGAGACCAAGGCCTCATTGTATGCCTCTGAAATGATGTCTCCCACTCGCCCTGACACAAACCTTTCCATCTTTTCTCAGCCTCTCCAGCTGCAGCTCATACACAGAGCTCCTGTCTTCAAAGGTGAAGTCATCACTCTCGTAAAAAAAGCTGCTCTCTGCCTGGGAGGACGCCATGGCTTGCTGTGCTCCTGTTGCAGTTGCTAGGCAATGGCTTAACAAAAAAAAAAAAAAGACCCCAAGGAGCTGGAGATTGCTTGCCCCATCCCCCATGCCAACAAAGCACAGCCAGAAGGGGCCAGCTATGTGGGAATGGCCACAGCACAATTCACCAGCTTGCACAGGTAAGTTAATGAGTTCAAATTCATTCCTCCCTCTCCCTGTGCCTGGGAAACAAGAGGTGACAGTCTTTTCACAAAGCCTAGATTAATAGCAGTCCTCCAAGAAGAGACTTGAGACAAGCCTGCAAAGGAATGCAAATCGCATCTAAATCACTCTTTCCCAGACTGGTGTCTTTCAGATTTCAAATTTTCTAAATTTCATGCTGGCATTATCCCTGGCTGTGCTGGATGGGATGAATGGAATTGAGGCTCAGCATCTATAGAGGGCACCAGATTGAATAAAGGTGCTCTAATTCAAGTGCCCAAATTTTCCAGCCAGCATGACCACTGTGAAGAATAGTGGGAGCCGAAGTCCTCCCACCTAGAGAAAATGAACGTTTAGATTATCATTTCTTATAAGGCTGAGTGTGCAATAAGTACTCTTGAGGAATGACTTCACCTTAGACATTGGGTTCTCTAGGCCAGGGTTTCCCACCCAAACTTGGCAACATTAAGGCATGTGGACTTCAACTCCCAGAATTTCCCAGCCAGCCCTGCTGACTGGGGAATTCTGGAAACTGAAGTCCACACCATCTTAAAGTTATCAAGATTGGGAATCTCTGTTCTAGACTGTATTACTACCCTGGGTGCAATGCCTCTTGAGTTTCAACATTGTCTTTCCTTTTGAGTTCCTATTCTCCATTCCTCCCCCCCACCCCAAGAAATAATTTCAAAAGAATTGTTGGTTTGTGAAGCTGTATTTATTCCCGTATGTGTTTTAATGGATTCTTTTATGAAGAGATCTGTAATATAAAATGCCAATCAAGAGCTTCTTTCCTTGAGTGAGTCGCATACCTTCATAAATTACATAATGAAATGACACAAATTAACCAAAATGCTTTCGGGAATAATCAGAATCCTAATACAATGGCTGTTTTGTGGTTTTCTTGTGCTTCAATAGTTACTTAGGCTCCCTTCTTTTTTTCCCTTTTAATCTATTTCCCACCCTTTGCACTCCACTATAATTGCACTCTTCTAAATCACAGATGATCTACACAATGCCAGATCCAAATAACTTTATCCTCATTCTCCTTAAAAATACTATAGACTTTGCTATGTTCCATTACACATTTTCTTCTATGCCTTGAACTTCTATAATAGTCATCTGCTACTCTTTTTAGCTAATCAGACTTTTTCTTCCTTTGCTTTCTGCCCTTCTCATGTTCTTCTTCTATATACTGTCATCTTTCTAAATATGAATAAAGTGTGCTAAGTAAAACAGTTTGCTTTCTCACTCTTACATTAATCATCCCCAAATTTTCTGTTCTACATCTTCAAGTATGTCTCTCGAATTTCCAGCTGGACTTTTGTTCCTGATGTCAACAGTATGAGCCATTCTATAAATGACACATGGCTTTTGTTTGGACCCTCCTCTATCTCCTTAGCGTTTCATATTTAATCTATTAACAACAATGGGAAAACAGCACCATTTGTGTTTCCTGTGAAGAAAACTCTAGTAATATGCAATTGGTCACAGAAGGTGGCAGGACTATCCAACCTTCGCTGTCATCAAAAAGCTAAGCTGGATCAGACTTGGCTGGCATTTGGATGGATGACTACCAGAAAATTTGAGGTAGGTAAGCTAGACTGCAAAGAGGTTAGCTTTGATTACCACCAACAGGTAGAAGAAAATGAAGTGTTATGCAACATTTTTTTTCTGTGAATATTTTTAAACACTGGAGGAGACCATGATGGTGCCCCAACGTTCATTTTCAGTCAACACATACAACAAGAACAAATTTATCCCACATCTCCCAGAGAACAGACAACTCCTGAATTAGCTTGCCCATTTGCTTCACTGATTCCCCAAACTATTAATGCTCACCCTTCATTTTAGGCATTTTTTAATAACAAAGAGATCTGTAAAACCCAACGTTTTGCAGAAAATATAAACACTGGGATGATTGCATAGAGCAATGTTTAGATTCTCCTCTATCCTTTCTACACCTTGGTACCAAAATAAATGCTGTTACAAAACAGCATATCCTTTCAAAAGTTGCCAGTTAAACTATAGAATAAATAATTTAACATCTTCCCCCACATTTTTCTTTTCCCCATTTCTAATATCTTGGTCTACAAGATCCCTGCTGCATCCGTACATCCAGGCTACACATGTTCATCAGCACCACTTGGATTTAGTAACTTTTGTCTGAACAAACCATTAGCAAGCGATCAGTGTCCAAGCTTTCAAGCAATTGGCATATCTTCTTCAAAGGCCTGAGAATTTATAAGCACCAAAGGTTGACATGATTCTGCTGTTTCAGGTAGAGCTGCAAGGCAGTTCAGAAGCTGGATTCTGGTACTATTATCCTCCTGCCCAAGGATGCTGTATGATATCTTGCCCGCTGGAAGGTGCCACAGGAAATGCCCTCTAAAGTGAGTGGGGGCATGGAGGCTTGCAAGGACCCATTGTTTGTCTTGCAGAGAGATGTTGATCTGCTCAGTAACCAGTCATTCCTACCCTTGCTGTTGCAGGAGCTCTGAGCCCGCTTAATGTCCACTTCAGAACGGGAGATCCGCCCATTGGACAGCCCCTTTGTGGAGCTGGGGTTCAGGGTGGTGTTTGTCCTGCTGCCAGGGAAAATATTTAGTGTTCCGTTGGAGAAGGACGGTTGAGAAGAGGCTATAGAAGACGGCATAACAGCGTGCCTGGGAGACTCACTGTGTCTCTTGGGGTCCTTTCGCAAAAACCCAACTCTGAAGAGGGTCAACTTCCCCTCTGATTGTTTCTCAATCTCTGGCTCTTTCTCCCCAAGCCAAGGCCCGGTCTTTTGTTCTGCATCTCCCCGGCTGGAAGAGGCCACATTTGAACCCATGCAGAGAGTCCCATTGATGTTAACTTTGGTCTTAAGTTCCTCATCTTTTACTGGAGGTACTGTGCTGAGAGATAGCACCAGTTTTTTGGGTGTCCGTGGTTGCTCACCTGTTTCTTCCTTTGGCTTCCCTACCCGTTTCAGAGTGTTTAAATTTTCCATGGCAACAGCTGCTTTGCCAGTGGTCTTAGTTGGACTCATGCTTGTTAGAGCAGGATTGGGCTTAGCTTTGGCGACCGTAAGCTCATCGTCTTCCCCTTCCTTAGTTATGAGAGGGACAATGGACTCATTTGTGAACCAAGGTCTGCGGCCAGATTCCAGATAATCTACGAGTTCCCTGGAGGGCTCTGCTGGCCAATCTTTGGAGGTGAAGGACCAGCGCAAGGGTAGGGTCCTGGGGATGCCCAGCTTGGCCTTATTAGAAGAAGCTTTCAGGCTGACACTTCTGCCCTGCACACCCCGAACCAAGGGACGAGACTCAAATCCTCCTAGAAAAGAACATAGACAGTAATGGCAGCATTTCTCAGGAGTTCTGTGGAAATAAAATATACTGTTTCGAATGCTGAGTTCAAACTAATTTTAACAAAGCATTAACAGCAATCTTGGCAAGACAATCTATTTCTGAACTTAAGGAAGCTTTATAAGCCTCCACATCTTCTACAATTCAGATTTTAGTCCAAGTCAAATAATCCCCCTCCTCCTTCTCAAATCCCTTTCTTCCATTTTTAGTCTTTTTTTTTAAACTACTCACATGCTATTTTCCTAGCCTATAATGTAGTGGCAAAGCAGACATATCCCATCTGCTTGCTGCTAATGCCAAAGCTAAAGTATAAAAAAAAAACCCAAAAAGATGAGACGGACTGATGGAAAGATTTAAAATTTGCTGATTTGGGGATCAGTTATTTATTTTCATCCACAGTGACTCCAGAAGGCAATGGAGACAGAGCTTCCCCATCACTCAAAAGCGTATTAGAGTGGACTAATGGGTAAACCTGAACATTATTATTTATTTTAAATCCATTATAGCTGACTACTCCCATAGACCCAAAGTTTTATATGTCTGAGAATTATTTATGAATGTAATGGGGCTAATGAAGGGTGCACTAAAAGAAAACCTAGAGAACTGTATTGCTTTCTGGGGCAGGATGATACCCACACTGCTAGACTTTAGGAAAAGAAGCAGGCCCAAGATTTGGAATCTTGAAAGAGAAGAAGATTGTCCAATGATAGATGAGCTTGGTTCACGTGTGGCTTTGTGGAAAGCAAGAATAATAAGGGAGACAGGATACCTTTCTCCTGGCTGGTGCTGGCACTGATGAGTGTAGGTGAGTGAGATGATTTTGGCAGAGATGGACAGGTTGTTGAGTTCCAGGACACCAAGCTCTCTCGTTTGCTGCTTCGACTGAGCCTTGTCAGCCAATGTTCTGAAATGGAAGAGCTGGTAGATCCTGCAAGAAAAAAAATATGAAAAAGTTGTGGAGAAAGACTCTTCTGCATTGTCTGCATTTAGAAAGTATATACATACAGTATATTTTCTGAAAGAGAATCATTTAATATCCTTCTATCCTCCACTCCATGAACAAACATATTGCTAAGGGGAGTGAGAACCTTTCTGCTTCAAGTACAAGACATCCTTCTGATTTTCCTTCAACAACGTTTTATTATACCGTCATATATGTAAGATGGGCAGCTCCATCAATCAAATCAAATGATTCCAGAAGGAATAAAAAAAGCTTCTCTTGTTCACCCAAATCTTCTTGGAGAAGAGTTGGGAGTATATATATATATATATGTCAAACAAATCAAAAATAGTTGGAAACCATGCCTTTGGCTCAAATACAGGCCAGGTTTGTATCAGGATGGATTTCAGGATTCATGCTTTAAAAGACAAGTCAGGAATTATTTAGCATTTCCAGGTATGCCTCAATATCATCAATAAATGACATGGAATTTAATCAATGCATAGGAAATGGGGGGAGGGGGCTGTTGAGTAGGCTAAGTAACCCTTGCCAACCTCTAACAGAGCTTCCTCCAGACCAGCTTGGAACTACATTCCGTCTCTGATAGAAGAGGATGTAGGCACCACGTGTGCTGATGTCCTCTTCCATGACCGGTTCCACGGTACTGTCATCATAGCTATACCAGCGACCATCCAAGGTGTTGTAACAATAGGCTGGAGACAGAGGGAAAACCATATCAGCCGACACATTGGAAAATGAACTGAGCTTCCAGAATTCTCACTAACTTGGTAGTGTTGGGAAATTTACAACAACCTCACCAGTGTATTAAATGCTTACTCTTCTGCTTCTAGAGAGGGAAGAAAGCCACAAGGAAGCATTGATAGAAAGTAGCAACATTGTTCTGTAAAGGTCAATGTGATTAAAACAAGATTTGGAAATTCTCACTCTTACTGATGGGTTAACTTGTATTTACAGGTATGCCAAATGTTTGGTATTTGAGCTGTCTTGGATCTGAAACATTCCCTGTGAAGTTCAAAACAGTTTTCTGACATTTGAAACAAACTGTTCTGCATTTGAGACAGTCTGTTTTGATAACTATGGAAGTGTTTTGAGCTTGATACAGAGCTGATTCAAGTTAAAAGCACTTCCAAAATGATAGAAACAACCTGTCTCAAATGGAGAACAGCTGCTTGAAACAGCTGTTTTGAATTCAAACTCAAAAAACTTTGAAGTGGAATGTTTTGCATATCACTACTTATATTTCATATGTTTTTAAATGTCCTATACAAGCACATTTTCGCTAAGTGCACTATTCAGCAACATTTCTTGAAGTAAATGTGAAATTAGACAGCTCAGAAATGAAAAACAGGGCTGCTGAGACCTTGAACGTGCCAAATAGTTCCTTATTCCTCTCCATCCATTCACAGAAGCAGAATTAGCATCAATTTGCAAACTTCCACAATTTTCCTTAATAATTCATCTTACAGAATTATTCATTTCGTCATGCAGAATTCAGAAGTCCCATCCCTTTATGGCAGAGAATACACAGACCTGCCTGTATAAAACAACAATGCTTAGGTCAAGTTAGGCGGGGACACCTAAGGATATGTGGAGTGAATCCCAATTCATTACCTTTCAGCAGGAGTTGCCAGAGATATCTGAGTCACAACCCTATCTACTTACTGAAAACCCACCTGTATAATGTCCACCATGCAGGCTCCCGTGATGATTGCAGACGGCGTACAGATCATAGAGAAAATTACACTGGCCCTCTTCTGGCAGGGATTGCTTCCAGGGGCCCCACTTGCTGCCACGGCTGCGTTTGGCTACGTGGGGAGCCATATCAAGCCCTCGCAGGGGAAAGTGCACCAGAGTGGAGAGCTTATGGCGCTGCTCCCCCACCTGCCGGAAGCGTTTCAAGTGAATGATGAGGATATCGGGGAGTGTCCACAAGCTGAGTTTGACCATGCCTTGTTGAAGGACCTGGCAGTGGGGACAGCGCCAGGCATCATCTGGAGCCAGCTGCAAAGAAGAACGCAGTACAACTACACAGGAGCCTGGGTCTGAACACTGGGGGATGGATGGATCAACTGATAGGAACAGTTTATACCCCACCTCTTCCAGAACCCCCATTAGATATATTGGCACTGAACAGGGAAGGAGCCCAGCAGATGGACATTCCATTGCTGCTCAGAAACATGATGCCTTGTGGCAGAGATAGTCCTGCTCTAGTAATCTCCATAATGCCAAGTTGGTCTTAGCCCACCTTTGCCCTCATCCAAAGGTACCTGCTCCTCCTTAGTGTAGAGCTGAAAGCATTCATTCAGGGTGCAGCTATGCTGCTGTTGATGAAGTTGCTGCTTCAGTCTCACACTTTCTGCATCTTCAACAACTTCTTCCTGGATGTTGCCAAACAAGCTGCAAAAATGCAAAGGGACAGGTCAGAAATATTCCAGTCTTGGTGGTGACTGCACTTTGTGCGGGCCTTCAGTTTCATTTAAGGTAGACACCTATCAAACCAAAGTCCTGTGCTGCTTTTCCAAAAATTCCAATTAAAGTTACTCTAACTCTTTAATATTCAAAGGGTTGAGAAAGCATTGCGTGAATTTCACAGAACCCTAATCCCAAAGGTTCAAGCAGGTTTCTTAGCACAGATGAGTGCTCTTCATGAAGGAGAATTTCAATTTGTGTTAAAGACAAGGCTTTTCTGAGAAGCTTCTGAAAATGTCGAATGTGATGAGGCTCCAAAACAGGGAATAAATTTTCATGTCCCATGCTTTGGAAGTCAGTTCAAGTTTTTGTTGTTTCTCAAGTATGCAACTCTCATGCAACCCATTGCGTGACTGTCACCTAAGGTTTGTAAACTAAGCAATTTGAAAAACTCCATAGGAATCACTAAGGATCTCAGCCCTGAAGTTGCAGCCAATATTGAGAGGTAAGGCTGGCTCTGCAACACAGCAGCATTTCTGACTGTCTTTTTAAAAATGTACTGTTTTAGAAGTATTATAGTTGAGTTAAATTTCAAAGCAATGTTGCTCATATCTACTTTTTCATTAAAGTAAGATTTTAATCTTAATCCTAGCTCTTTTTCCCCTTGGCTACAATCACTTCTTGGAGGCCAGTCCTACAATTCCACACAAAGCCAAGTGTCTCCTCACTTAAAAATGCTGCCCATTCCTGCTCTAAATCAAGTGTCACTCAAAAGGGATATAGTCTTACAACTGTTCCTGGCTTATATTAATAATAATAATAATAATAATAATAATAATAACAACAACAACAAAACAACAACAACAACAACAACAACAACAACAACAACAACAACAACAATAATAATAATAATAATAATAATAATAATAATAATAATAATAATAAAAAAAAAAAAAAAGTTGGAAGGGACCTTGGAGGTCATCTAGTCCAACCCTCTGCTCAGGCAAGAAACCTTATACCATTTCGGACAAATGGCTGTCCAGTCTCTTCTTAAAGACTTCCAGTGTTGGAGCATTCACCCCTTCTGGAGACAGGTTGTTCCACTGGTTAATTGTTCTAACTGTCAGGAAGTTTCTCCTTAGTTCTAGGTTGCTTCTCTCCTTGATTAGTTTCCATCTGTTGCTTCTTGTCCTGCCTTCAGGTGCTTTGGAAAATAGCTTGACTCTCTCTTCTTTGTGGCAGCCCCTGAGAGATTGGAATACTGCTATCATGTCCCCCCTCGTCCTTCTTTTCATTAAACTAGACATACCCAATTCCAGCAGCCGTTCCTTATATGCTTTAGCCTCCAGTCCCCTAATCATCTTTGTTGCTCTTCTCTGTACTCTTTCTAGAGTCTCAACATCTTTTTTACATCGCGGTGACCAAAACTGGATGCAGTATTCCAAGTGTGGCCTTACCAAGGCATTGTAAAGTGGTATTAACACTTCACATGATCTTGATTCTATCCCTTTGTTAATGCAGCCCAGCACTGTGTTAGCCTTTTTGGCAGCTGCAGCAGACTGCTGGTTCATATTTAAGTGATTGTCCACTAGGACTCCGAGGCTCCTCTCACAGCCGAGGTCCCCAGCCAAGATCACAGAATCATTACAGTGATTCTGATTCGGTAAATGAGATATTAAGAGAAGGCATGAGTGCTTCCATTTTGTTCAAATTTACCTTAGGATTTTTATCCTAAGTTTTAATTTAGAGGGATCCTGAATGATCATGTTCTTTCCTTCCTCCAGAAAGTCCTTTGTAGGCCACTCTAAAGATAGCAGATGCCTCTTGGTGAGCTGTTGAGGAATTTTCTATAGTGGCATTTTTTTTCAGTCACCCTATGTCCTGCTTACAGCCTTCTTCCATAGTTCTGTACATGCAGGAGGAAATCATTCTCACAAACAAACAAGGAGAAAGGGGAAACCCTAATCTAGTCTAAACTACACTACAAAACCAACCTAGAACTAAGGAGAAATTTCCTGACAGTTACAATAATTAATTAATGGAATGAGTTGTCTCCAAAACTTGTGGTTTTTAAGAAGAGATTGGACAGCCATTTGTATGAAATGGTATATAGGTTTTCTGCTTGAGCAGGGGATTGGACTAAAAGACTTCCAAGGTCCCTTCCAACTCTGTTATTCTGTTATTCTGCCATTTTGTGTGAGCATAACTTTTATGGGTAGTTTTGATAGGGATACCTATAAAAAATAACCACTGGAAGTAATGAAGCCACCAGGAGATGATTAGAAGCTTAGGTCTTGCTGGTTTTGTGCAGTAGTACAGCAGCCAAGGGATCGCAGGGCTCCGCATCCTACGGCCAATTTTTTTCTATTTGAGGATCCTAAATGGGCCTAAACTCACCCCGGAGAGACGACAAAGAAGGAGGAGTACCCCGTGAACCCTGGAGAGATGGCAGTCGATCCGGTCATCTGGGGAAAACCCTCCAGAAACCAGCAGAAGAAAGGCTAGCTTCACTCTAGAGTCTAGCTCAAGCTACAAGCAGCCGAAGCCAAAAAGCACTAATTTAAGCTTGATCGTAAACAATGTGTTTGGAACTGGGTAAGAATACTGACTCTCTCTCTGCTACTTGATAATTGACCTCCTGGAAAAAAAACCCCAAGAAGCAAAAATCCTCCGAAAGTGAGAAGGAGGGGGACTTTTGCTCCACCCTCTCACAGATGGAAGCGGCAAATTAAACTTTTATGGGGAACAGAGATATATTGAAATGAAATGAATATAAGACTTAAATCTGGATAAGTTTGAAATTGGTGGAATTAGTTAAGATTTTCTTTTCAAAAAATTATTGATGAAAACAGAAGAAAGTAATTGCTTGTTTTGAAAACTGAAAAATGAACTGGTGCTGACATCTAGTTGTAGATGAAAATATACAATTGTGGTTGCTCTGATACAGGAATTGGCAGAAAGTCCAGAAAAAGATAATCTGTTTTTGTGACCTTCAATGTTTTAACTAAACAGAGAACAACTGCAACAAAGAAAAGAAAACATTTTGGGCTATCTACAAAGCAAGAACCATAAACTTTAGAGAAAAAAAAACTGATCTTCCTGGATTATAAATACTTATTGAACTGTGACTCTAAAGCTTTTTGCAGAGAAAGGAAAACTTTGACTTTTGGCTATCATGGAACATCAGAGATCTGCAGAAAGAACATATCAAGAAAAAACAAATACTTTCAAGGAGGAAATGTATGCTGTTGCAACTAATACAAATGACAATGACTTCAAACCACGAGGAAATTAAAAACAACTTTGAAAATATAAATGAACATATCTTCAATTTAATCTCACAACAAAAAACTCTCAGAAAATAAAAAAGAGAGCGATCAAATAAAGCAGACAACTGAACATAAACCAGAGGAAAGAGATTTAAAGATGGAACCCAACAATGGAAGGAATTATGACTTAACCCAGGCAGAGAAAAACCTGCAGGAAATATCGCACATGGAAAAGATAAGCTACACTTCAAGATTGCAAAATAAGCCTGAGGACAAGAAAAAAGATTCGACAAAATGGATTATAGAGCTTTCAGGAGAACTACGAGAACTTGAGAGACAAAAAATGATAAGAGAAAGTAAGAGAGAAAGAAAGAAAAAGATTTTCAATGAATATGAAGAGGCAAAACATTTCTTGACTTGTCTCTTGTACCTACAACATCTACAAGACTATGGGAAGACCTTCTGGTCCAGTGGAGCATATTGATTAGGGAAGATGTTTGGCAAAAAAAAAAAAAGGCTAAGGTTAGAATTAAGAAATTAGATGATGGGATTTATCAGATGGAATATGTAAAGATTAAACACCTGTTTGAATATCATTAAAGAAATAGAAAAATTCTGGATATAAATGAAGTTTAGTTTAAGAGGAATGGGCCCCTCAAGTATTTTTTTATGATATGAGAAATATAAAAATGTTGGGAGGGAAATGTTTTAGATACTTAAGTGTAATTGATTTTGAGAAAATTTCAATTGATAAGAATGTTTTGAATAGATTTAAAAGATTAGATGATTGGATTTATTAGATGGAATATTTAAAGATTAAACATTTGTTTGAATATGGCTAAAAGGAATAGAAAAATTCTGGATATAGATGTATTTTAGCTTAAGTAGAGACATGTTTTGCAAGTAGTATACTATTACCTTCTTTTTTCTTCTTCTCTCTCTTTTGCTTTTGTTTTAAGATATGAAAAATATATAACTGTTGGGATGGCTTGTATGAGGAAAAAGATTTAAATACTTAGGTGTAATTAACTCTGAGAAAATCTTAACTCGTAAGGATGTTTTGAACACTGCGGGGAAAACAAATTTAAATAAAACTTTGAAAACAGGATTTATGACAAGGTAATTAAGATGTTTTATAGATGGCATTTAGACCCTCAAAAATTGTCTTGCATGTATCCGAATTTGCAACCAAAATGTTGGAGATGTGGTAGTATGGATGCTACTTATTATCATATTTGGTGGACATGTAGGGATGTTAAAGCCTTTTGGATTAAGATTTGGTGGAATATTCAACAGATTTTTAAGAAAAAGATAAAATTTACACCGCAGTTATTTTTATTGGGTATCANGATGATTGGAGACAGAAAGTATCATATTTTGCAGAGATGGCAAAAATATCCGCGTACCTGAAGGATCATTCTCAGGAAAAATTTATCTCAATATGGAGAAGATGGATAGATTATATTCAGAGAAAGTATGAACTGAAAAATTATTATGTAGCTTTTGATTAAAAACTTGGAACAAAATTAGGTATATTATATATTGATACAACTTAAAAAAAATTTTTTTTGTTGTAATTTAATGTTATTTTAGAGTCACAGTAATTTTGTACTAGTGTGTAGTAATAATGAGTAGTTTTGATTAGTATTGGATGATTGTGCATTTATTTCCTAGATTAGCTTTGGGAAGTCCTGGGGGGGGAGGGGGGAAAGGAGTAGGTTGGTATTATAGATTTATATGTATATATATGTATGATTTTTTTTTTAAGGAGGTGCCCGGTGGTACCCCAACTGCACTGACGGGATGGTTGAGGGGGAAAGGGAGGTAGGAAAGAGGGAGGAAGGAGGAGTGGTGGTAGGATAGGGAGGAGGAAGGTGTAGGCAAGTGAGAGGGTGGTGCGGAAGGGGGACACCGGACACGTCCATGAATGTATTGATTGGTGTTGATTTTTTCTTTTTGGTTAATATTGTGATAAAAGATTTATGTTTTTGTTTTTCAATGAAAAATCAATAAAAATTTATTTTTTTTAAAAAAAGATGATCAATTAGAAAAGAAGCTTTATATTGATGTAGTTGTTACTTATAGAAATACTAAAAATGTTTATATTCAATTGTTATCTATCAAAATACTAAGAAATGTACTAATTTAAGGTTGATAAAAGAGAATATTATTGGAAAAAGAGAAAATCAAGGAAAGCTACTATGTAGATTATGGAATTATAGAAATTAATTGTTATTTATTGTTTTGAAATATAAACCCAGACAACACACTGTTTACCAAATATTAAGATGATTATATTAAAAAATTAATAAAATATATTTTTTTAAAAAAAGAAGCTGAGGCCTTTAGCAAGTGCGCTGATGGACCACATGCACTCAACCTACTAAGCTACTAATGTGAAATAAAAATGTTAACTATACTGTGGTTTTTCCTAGTTCTGTTTTATATTATCTTGAAATTAAATTAAAAAAATGGAGGCAACATTAAAAAAAAGCCCAGCAAGACATTATGTATGTATTAGCCTGTTACAAATATGCTGGAGGAGAAAGGAAACTGGAGTAAAATAGGCTTGGTTAAATACTGGGTATACATTTTACATAGCAATTTCCCCCAACCTGGCATCTTCCGGGTAAATGGAATAAAATTTCCCATCTTTCCCCCCCCCCCCAAATCTCTCTCTCTTTCCATGCATGTATCTGAAGTCAGAAAGAATCATGAGCAATTTAAGCTGCAATGTAAATTTTTCTGGAAGCCACATCTCTGCCTTTTGCGGATAGTCAGTGAAATCCAGCAACTCATTTACAAATGGATTTGCAATGCAAACTCACCATTCTTTGGTGGTCAGATCCCATTCGACTACCAGCTTCACGTGAACGGGACCGCCAGGACCTCCAAATTGCAGTGCTCTGTAAGAAAAGAAAGCTGCTAGATACATTTGGAAGGGGGGGAGGGGAGGGTTGTAATACCACCAGTTCTTGAAGAGCAGCCTCAAGTGATGCGATTCAAATAAATGATTCATTAAGAGAAATGGAGAATTTCATGAGCCATAGAAGAATTATTGGTCAGGAAGTACAATCACAGTGGAAGCTGATGGGAAGCCTCAGGTACATGGGATCTCAGAGATACCCATAATAAACACATTCCAGGCCTATATATGACTTCTATAGCTCCCATTAGACTTACAAGTTAGGAAACTGTACAGGGTTTTTTTTCCCTCACTTGTTTAAATTTAAAGATTTTTTTTTAACATAAAAAGGTATACAGTCTTCACTTAGTGACTGTTCAAAGTTACGACTGACCTTCTCCAAACTACATATGAACGAATTCTGGAATCTGGTGGCGGTACATAACTCCCTCCAGTCACATGACCACATTTGGGTGTTTGGCAACCGGTTCACCTTTACAGCTGGTTGTAGTCTTCCGTGGTCATGTGACTGCAGCTTAAGATATTTTTTGTAGGTCTCCAGCCTTTTTGGCCAGTTTCTGGCAAAAAAAAATGCCCATAGGAATGAATAGATTTGCTTAATGACAGCTATGTTTGTTTAACAACTGACCTACTCACTAGATGACCACTATGTTCACTTAGCCACCACAAAAAGAATTTTAAAATCGAGTCGGTCATGTGGTGCCTTGACTTATGACAGAAATTGTAGGCTCCATTATTGTTGTAAGTCAAGGACTACCTATAACAACTCTAAGGCAGAGTCTGCTATCCTTAAACTCCACAAAGTCTCTGACTAATATACCAAAGGCATTGGCTCCAATACTAGCACAAGAAGCCACACCACAGATGAGAGTCAGTTTTGCCTGGTTGTCAGCAGGGGGCAGACTCTTCCCACAGAAGAGCTAATTCATAATCTACATTTTTAATCCTCATAATAAAAATCCCCCACAAGTAGTTGGATTGCACACACACTCATTAGAGAAATCAGGAAGCAAGGAGTCAAATGATGTCCCACATTCTGGTTTATTTTTCAGGTCCCGAATGTAAAATGCAATAGCCTTAAATGCTTCCTCCCCCCTAAAATAAAGTAGCAAGAGAGCCAGCTGGACATAGTGGCTAAGTGCCAGGCTAGAACCCAGAAGACAGAGTTCTAATTCAGCCTTAGGCACAAAGCCAATTGAGTGATCCTGGGCCACTCACTCTTTCTCAGCTCCTGGAAGGAGGCAATGGCAACCACTTCCAAAATCTTGCCAAGAAAACTGCAGGGACTTGTCCAGGCAGTCATCAGGAGTCAGCACTGATGTGAAGGCTCAGTTAGATGTACTTTGTACACTTGCACAAAGTACATCTAACTGAACTCCATACATTCATTTCTCTCATTCATTCCCAGAAGCCTCTTGGCACCATTTCCACCTTTTTGTAAAAGAAAAGATTATGTTGTCATAAGCAAATGAATTGTATTTGATAGTATGAACAACCAATAACACCAAGACAATCATGCCTGACATTGTGGTGTGGTTGTGGTTTGCATGCGTGTGCGTGCAGGTGTGCGTGTGTGTGTGTGTGTGTTGGAATTACTGGCTGAGAGGTAAATCCCATTTTATCTGTCCCTTGCACTTTCTGCTCCAATAGGCAAAAGAAACAATTCTCAAACAGTCTGCTTTTAAAACTGTTTACTCTTCAAAGCCGGGTTGTTGTCTTGTTAGTGTAAAGTGACAAACACATTAAAACTATACAGATGCTATCTGGCTACTGCTATCAGTAGGAAGAGGAAGGTAACTGTACTGGGCAATAGCTGCTGAGACATGGACAGGCAGTGCAATATCGGCAGATGGCTTTGCCTGTATCCATTAAGGCAGTTACTGCCTTTGGATGCAGTTAGCAGTGATGCTAACTCATCACTAATGTTGAAAATCAAACATCTCAGCAGAGTGAGAAGAGCTGGAATAGATTTGGGGGGTTACATGCAGTACCTCAGGTAGAAATGAAAATCTGGGTGCTGCCTTACAACTACAGAAGCCTTTGTTCCTTTGGACATGATAACAATGTTCCAATATTTTAGAGGCTGCCAAGAATAAGAAGGGGTCAACCTATTTTCCAAAGCATCAGAAGGTAGGACAAGAAACAGTAGATGGAAATTAATCAAGGAGAGAAGCAAATTACAACAACAGGAGAAATTTCCTAATGATGAGAACAATTAACCACTGGAACGGCTTGCCTCCAGAAGTTGTGGGTGTTTCATCACTGGAGGTTTTTAAGAGATTGGGCAGCACTTGTCTGGAATGGTATAGGGTTTCCTGCTTGAATGGAGGGTTGGACTAGAAGACCTCCAAGGTCCCTTCCAACTCTGTTATTCTGTTATTCCCCTAATCTTGCCAATACTCAGCTGTAATATTTTTTCATATATTACTATTTTTAGTTATTTACTTATTTGGTTTCTACAGCCACCCATCTCAGCAAGTTACTCTGGGTGATATATATCATGAATTCTAGTTGAACTGGTAAAAGGTAGGATTTTAACACACTGTTTTGCATATTATGCCTATGATGTATTTGAATGGAGAATTTGGGTTGTACCAACTGTGATCTGCTCAAGAAGACAACATAGTTTGAAAGTGAACACAATGTAGTAATTACTTATAAACAAAATGTCTTTTCCCATAATGCAGAGGATTCTTTTTGATGCTTAGGCAGGAAGAGAAGGAAGAGGAATTGGACGATTTAAAAAAGACGTGGCTCAGAAAAAAAAGATGCTTTCTGTCAGGAAATAATTTAGCTAGGATTCTCATTCCTAATCTTTGATTACAAACTCCTTTTAGTCATTAATTTCTAATGCTTTGCCTTTCTTACCTGTCCACAGTGGGATGATACAGCGGCCATCTGTCCTGAGGAGAGAGATAGCTGCACAGAGAAGACCCTCCAACTACTCGCACCTGGAACAGACTCCCACTAGCCTGAAAGGAAAAATGAAGCAGGAAAAGATAATGAGCCATGAAAATCCCAGGTCCTTTTCTCCTTACGGAAAGCATTTCTCAAATTAGTTTAGGTCATGAACAAGAAGAACGAGGACTGCAGCATTTTAAGAAAGCTCCGGGGTTAACCTCACACTAAGCATCTTTTAATGGGCAAATCAAGATTACTCCAGGAGATACTTAAAGACTATTATACTATGATGTAGTAAACACAGACTGTTTCTCTATAAAGCTATTTTTTTTTACTAATGCAAGGTTCATTTTTCTAAACTAGACATGTCTAAGTTTATAGCTCGTTCCCAACAAGGTAAATAGGCACCAAAATTTCCTTACAGATTATATGATTCCAAAACACATTGAAAGAACTTTTTAAAGTAGTGAACTGCGGTTTGAGCATACAAAGCGAGTGAAATGCTCTTTGAAACCATGAGTCAAACTATTAACGCAGTGACTCCAAATCTAACTTTTTTGACTTGCAGCAACCCTCTTAGGCTTTAAGCAAAAGGGGTCTTTCTCAGCTCAATTACCCAAGCTTTTTTTTTTCCTCAATAAGTCCTGTTGTAAAATATTGCTGAAGGGACACCCTCGAGTCAGGCCTGCATCTAAGGAACGTTAAGAACCACACAATGCTTTTTCCTACTTAGAAACAATTCCCACTTAGCTTCAAAAGTAGACAGAGCATTCAATTGATTCAGAGTAAAGCAAATACAAGACAGACTCTGGCTTGCCTCCTAGTCCAATGATGTCTATCAGCACATATTTTTATTTCCTTCTAGATCGATTCCTTTTGATGCAGGAGGATATTGTTGGGAAATGGCCAAATACATTCCTGCCATTGGATTGACTCTTTGAACCAACCCTCACTTAAAGCCACTTTTTTGCCCCATATATAACAAATAGTTAAGAGCCCTGTGGCACAGTGGTTAAAGTGCGGTATTGTAGGCAAACTCTGCCCACAGCCTGGAGTTCAATCCTGACAGGACTCAAGGTTGACTCAGCCTTCCATCCTTCCGAGGGCTATAAAATGAGGACCCAGATTGTTGGGGGCAATATGCTGACATTGTAAAGATCTCAGAGAGTGTTGTAAAGCACTATAGCACAGTATATAAGCCTAAATGCTAATCAGTTAGAATAATAGTTTTTGATCAGTTGTGTCTGATTCTCAGAGACTACCTGGACAAGCCCCTGCAGTTTTCTTGGCAAGGTTTTTCAGAAGTGGTTTGCCATTGCCTCCTCCCTAGGGCTGAGAGAAAGTGACTGGCCCAAGGTCAGCCATTTGGCTTCATGCCCAAGGTAGGACTAGAACTCACAGTCTCCCAGTTTCTAGCTTGATGCCTAAACCACTACACCAAACTGGCTCTCAAACTCTCAAAGATACTAAGCTAAGTGAACGATATAACATAAAAGCAAGCTCAACACCAGGTCTCTGTGGATAAGACTCTCCTGAACACAAAATGTAATCAGTGGTCCATAAACATGAATTTTCATGAACTTTAACATGAATTTTAAATCATTTGTCCTTTCATACAAGTAAGATTTATTTATGTATTTATAGAATTTATCTGGCCATCTAGTTAATTTAATGATTTAATGGGTCAGAACACAATCAACAAACAGAAACAGGAAAAAAAGCCAGCCTCAAAGACACCTTAAAAGTAGTGAAAGATTGAAACCTTTGTCACATCTTAGTGCATGTTTATTATATCCTCCATTTCTACATAAATACAGAAGTTTGTGTAGAAGTAAAATTAATTACTTTAAAACAAAGAGGGTGAGGCTGATAATAAAGTAAATTACGTGTTTATGATAGCAAATTAATCCACCTGGCTCTAGTTTCTTCAAAAAAATTGTTTTAAAATTCACTCCCTTTTCCTTAGTGCAGTTGCAATTTACTCATCATCATACAAATGGACTAATTTACTCTGTCCTCTCTTCCCATAATGCTTTTTTTGCCACATCCAATTAGCCAATACATTTTGCACATCAATATGTTTTGGGTCCAGCTCCCTCATCTTCTTGATAGAGACAGTAATGTAGTCTGATGAGAAGACAAATGTGAATCCATTATCCTAACAGCATTCAGATTATAGTCCACTGTTCCCATATAGATTTCAGGAAGACTGTTAAATTCCAACACACATGCTTCACGAATTTAGGACATGAGTAGAGGTTAGCTAGCAATCTGCTTTTTCTAGCTCTTATCCATTTCCCAATAATTCTATCTGAGATAGCTGGTTGTCACTTCAGGGACTAATTAAATTCACATTCTAGTTGGAGCTAAAGATGAAATGGTATTACCCTGTTACATATATTTTAATTAACACATTTCTATGCACAGGATGTTATTTCAAAGAACAGAATGATAGTGGAATGGATTTCTTCTGCCACTGGAGCCAAGAAATTTCAATGAGATGAGCAAAAACTAAGGAAACAGCTAAGATATGAATGTTTCATCCCTCAAACTCACCTAGCTTTTCCCATAACATGGCTAAGTGGACCCTGGAGAAAAGCCTCTGATAAAAACAACTGAAATTTTGAAAGGGACCACTGGAGCCCAAAACAGCCTCACGGGGCGGGGCTCCTCTGAACTTAGTAATGATCCTGTTTTGTACTTTATTTTGCTGTCCTGAAGCTTTATCACTAGGTAGCCTTCTAAGAGAAGAGAATCTGTTCAGGAGATTGGAAATAATGCCACCAAAGATGAAGATAGGAGTAGACTCTTCTTGAATTAATAAACAGAAATTCTTAGCATCAGCACCATGGGCTGTTAGAAGCAGGAAACTACTATGAATTGCATACATACATTTGCCAAAGGCTCTCTGATGAACAGCAAATCTTTAGTATAGGGTACCCAAGCATGTAGAAAGACAGATGTTCCATTTCCCCAGTGAGAACAGAGCAGGTCCATACTAAGAGCTACAGATTTTCCAGGTCATTTCCCTTACATGACTTTGCAGTTAAGTCAGGAGGCTGAGCAATTCTCAATAAGAGCTGGAGATTCTCTATTGGGGTATTAGTAAGAACAATATCTTCTTGAAACAGAGTATGTTTATGTGTGTGTTTGTGTAGTGTATGCACATTAATGAAAATTCCTCAAACTAAAGGAATAATATTGAAGTCCTTGTCCAGAATACCTTCCCCAACTCCAGCTTGGGAGTTGGGAATTCTAGGGTTGGGAATTCTAGGAATCTAGTACCCGGGCAATGAGCACAGGCTCTCCTCAGGGCTGTGTGCTCTCTCTGTTGCTTTTTTCTCTCCATACCAATGACTGTAACCTCAAAGGAACCGTGTGTTAAAGTATTGAAATTTGCAGATGATACAACAGTGGCCTCATTCAAGACAGTGCTAAGCCTGCATATATTGGTAAACAGAAGGTTGAACAACTGGCCCTATAGTGCAGCCGTAACAATCTGGAGCTGAATATGCTTAAAACTGTAGAGATGAGAGTGGATTTTAGAAGGAGCCCTTCTATTTTACCACCTCTTACCACATTAGATAGCACAGTTATCAGCAGTAGAGCCCTTCATATGTTTGGATTCTACAAACTCCTAGGACTTGAAATGGACACTTAACATTAGAAACATCACTAAAAAGGCACAACAAAGAATGTTATTTCTGCATCAACTCAGAAAGTTCAAACTGCCCCAGGAGCTGTTGATACAGAGGAATTATTGAGTCTGTCATGTGAACGTCTATAACTCTCTGGTTTGGTACAGCAACCAAACAGGACAAGCACAGATCTAAAGTATAGTTAAGACTGCAAAAAGAATAATTGCAACCAACCTGCCTTCCATAGAAGACCTGTATAACGCATGGATCAAAAGGAGGGCTGGGAAGATATCTGCAGACCCTTCACCTCCTAGACATAAGCTGGTCCAACTTCTTCCCTCAGGATGGCACTACAGGGCACTGTAGGCCAAAAGAACTAGATACAGGGACAGTTTTTTCCCCTCAGGCCATCACTCTGCTGAACATCTAATTCTCATAGTGCTGTCTAAAGGTTATGTATATTTACCCAAGTAGTATAGCTGTTGCATTATTATTATCCTTCTTATTATCATTATTTCTCCCTCTTATTGGTATTATGATTATCATTTTTCTGCTGCTTTGTGTGTTCACTGAGAGCTTCTGTACCAGAGGCAAATTCCTTCTGTGTCTAATCACACTTGACCAAATAAAGTATTCTATTCTATTCTATTCTATTCTATTCTATTCTATTCTATTCTATTCTAGGGAATTCCAGACAAGAGAATGCTAATATAGACTTGCAATAGTCAATCTTGGCTATATTAAATCCAATTAACTTTTGTATCAAGGGTTTAATTTTTTAAAAAATGCAGATAATGAAAATTTCCTGCTAAGAAAAGATTAGTTTCCAGAATCTTTTTTATGTTATACAAATTGGTTAAGTTGCACATATTTTCTCTTCTTGACCCTAAGGAGACGCAAGCTGTCAGGCAAGGCATATACATTTTACCCCTGCCCGCCAGAAATCCAGCATGTCACCATATTTAATTCTGCTTAAGAGATTTAATGAAACATTGTTGGCACATTGCTCTCCTCATTATAAGGATAAAAATCTTAGGCTGATATTCTCAGGAGGTTCTTTTGCCCCATTTTTATTTCATGATTATAGACTCTCCCTACTTTCAGGCATTCCTAAAGACTCCCTTATGGGATTTCTTTCCACATCCCAGATGGAGTATCAGAGAAGTCTAGGCAAACTCACTTGCTACTTGCTTTCTCCGGGCTTCTCTACATTTATGCCATGGCCTCACTTTAGCCAGGCATTCCCATTTGCCTCCAAATTACCAGCTGGTATTGCTAGCTAGGCTTCTAAATATCCCTGGATAGCAATGAAAGCAGCAGAGGGCCAGAGAGTTAATTAAACACTTCCATATTTTAATTAAACCAATTTAATGAAATGCATTCTTTAGAATCACACATCCAGAAAAAAAAAATCTGTGCTAAGTTACAAAGGGGCTTGTTAAACATCTTATGTAGATACTGGAAATACAAGCATAAGGGATGAGGGAGTGATAGAGCTGCTAAAAATCAGGGAATACCCAATACTGTTCCTACGGGGAAAAGGCTACCTCGGTGATTGAATCAGTTCTACAATGCAGAACTCGAAGAACACAGAAATTTAACAAATGCTGTGGGGGAACAGACTAGGGATCTCTCTTCTAACCCAACTTTCTGCTTATAACAGTGACCAGAGAGCTGCTTCTCGCAAGACCCAAAGAGGAACTTGACTGGAGTAGTCCACTTTCATTATCTTCTACAGCAACCAGATTTAATTACATGCAGATTCTAAACCTTAAGTTTTTATAAAGTTACTAGCTGTACCCGGCCACGCGTTGCTGTGGCTCAGTCTGGTTAAATGGAAAAGAAAGAAAAGAGAGAGTGCACGTTTCTAATATGTTTAATTTCACAATGCTTGTGGGTATACAATATTTTTTGTTGTTCCATTGTCTGTGCATCAATTCCAATGCAATGTCACACGAAATAATTAAATCAAAATGAAAATAAATCGAAATGTATGAAAATTCAATTTAACAATGCAATCGGAAACATTGAAATGGAATCGTAAAATTGGAAATTTGGAAATCGTAAATGGATCATAAATTGGAAACATTGAAATGGAATGGTAAAATCGTAGCGTGTGTTGCTTTTACGTCCAACAGATGGCGCTGTTTTTCAAAAAAAAGCATGTTTTACCTGTCACAGGTGTGACATCTACCGTATTTTTCGCTCTATAAGACGCACTTTT